>NC_081563.1:140403166-140464176 GCF_022355385.1 Mustela nigripes
GGCCCCCCCCCCCCCCCCCCCCGGCAGCTTCTTGGAGGAGGAAGTTCCCAAGGTCAGGTAGGGTCCATGAGGGGTCTGGGGCAGGCTGCGAACGTCCTGAGCAAGGTTCCCAGGGTCATGGACTCATGGGGGCCTCCAGACCAGTACTTTGACGGTGGAATACTGAGTTTTGGGGTTGGTGGGTGCTGCCCCAGCTTTAGCCCTGGTGAGGGTGGGAGCCCCCGCAGCTCCCACCCATGGGGGGCCTCTCTGTCCTACTGGGTCCGCTTCACAGTTGTGGCCAGAATGGACTGCACCTCCCTAGGGGGAGGGTGGTGGACACCAGGCCGGCCAGCTGGTCTGTGGCTCCCGCCCGCCACCTAGAGGCCACTGCTCATCATGGGACACACAGGCTATGCCCCTGGGTCATCCTACCCAAACCCGGGGCTTCCCATTCATGCTGCCTGGGGCCCTACCCCCTCCACGCAGGGCTTGACCTGCCAGGTTTCAGGGCTCCTGTCTCAGGGGAACAGCTGTGGCCCCCAGCTCTCCAGCTTGGAAGTACCCTGCCTCCTCTGCCCCGTACCCCCGATTTGTTCTGTTGACTCCCTCTTTCCCGTCACCTGCCCTGCCTGGGGCCAGGCTCCTGGGACACTCCCTAACAGCCCCCAGCCCAGCCCTCTGTGGGCCTGGCTCTTGCAGGGCGTCCCCACCTCCTGGCCATCGCCCTGCTGAGGCCCCAGTGTCTCTGTCTCCATTTGTCTCCAATCTCAGTGGAGATCCACGGAGGGGACATGCTGGGCTCCTTAGGAGGTCTGTCGCTAGAGGCCCCGGAGGTGGACCCCATCTGGTTTCTCCTGGAGGACAAAGGGTCCTAGGCAGCCAGGCCAGGATCTCCACTCTGGCGGAAGGGCTCTAGTCCTCCCTCTCCTCCAAGTCCTCACTTTGGGGCCATGTAATGGGGCAGTGCAGGAAGGAAAGCTTGTAGGGTTACAAGGGATACCAGTTACAGTGAAACACAGGTATTTAAATATTTCCTAAAATGTTCGATATAGAAAAGCAAACAACAAAAAAGTGTGATATAGAAACCCGAGCACTTTAAAAAATATATTTTACTTATTTATTTGACAGAGAGAGACACAGGGAGAGAGGGAACACAAGCGGGGGGAGAGTCAGGCAGAGGGAGAAGCAGGCTTACTGCCAAGCAGGGAGCCTGATGCGGGACTTGATCCCAGGAGCCTGGGATCATGACCTGAGCTGAAGGCAGATGCTTCACTGACTGAGCCGCCCAGGCACCCTTAAGAGTCTTCATTTTTAACCAGCTCCCTTGGTCATGCTTTAGTTACATCTTTGTGGCTTAAACCATTCAACCAGCCCCACAGAGAGGCATTCCTTATACTAAGTCCCTTGCACAGACAGTGGGACCGTAGGTCACCAGCAGGTGCTCCCAGGCAGGGTCAAGGGTGAAGCCCCACACTGGTTTCCCAGGCTGTCTACCTGCCTGCTCTCCTCCCCAGCACCTGGTGCTCATCTGTCCAGTGGAGATCAGGTGGGGACTGACCTTGAGGCTGGGCCTGACAATGACCTGCCCGAGGGTGGCTGTGCTGATAGCCCAGACCCTGCCTCGATCGAGGCCTTGGCCAAGGTCCAGTGTCTGGCACGAACCCTCTTGAGAACCAGGTGATGCTTCAGAGAGGCCTGTGCTGATCTTTCGGACTCCAGTTTGAGGGACCTTAAGCTGTTTTGAGTGCTCTTGGACATACACCTGCCTGCTCAGGAGTGTAGAGGCTGAGTGGTCTGTCGGCCCTCCCTCCCCTGTGGTCCAGGCTTTGTCAGAAGCTATGGCTGAGCTCAGCATCCCAGGGTGCTGGGTTGTGGTGGCTGGAGGTCTTCAGCACCACCAGGGGTTGCTCTAAGAAATCCCCTGAATCAGCTCACCCCTGTCTTCTCAGAGGCCTGGCTGGGGAGCCTCCATGGACACGTCCTTGTGGGCAATGGGGGGCCAGGGTGAATTTCTGAGGTGCTATTCTCTGGGGTTCTTGTTGGTGTCTGTTGTGCAGGAGCCCAGCGAGCTCCCCGTTCTCACCAGTCACTGCTTGTGCAGAGCAGGGCTGGAGGGTGCACAGCTCCAGCTTCCTTGTGTCCCTGGTGTGGCCAGACCCTCAGAGGCTGCACACAGGTTCAGACCATGGGATTCTGGCCATAAGGACTTGCTTGGTTGGGAGGGTCAGAGCTATGGCGCCAGAGCACAGTGAGGGGCAGAACCAGAGCTGGTCTGGAAACGTGGTGATGTGTTCACCATCACAGGGCCTCTGTCCTGGAAAACCTTTGCTCCCTCTTAGGAATTCCGTGCTTTTCCCTTATGATTACTAAGGAATCTCAGAAGTAACCCTGTTTTCCTTTTCACTCTGGCTGCTGGAAAGCTCAGTCATAATCAACTTAACACCCCCGAGAGTCCAAGGCCTGGTCAGCCGACTGGTCATCCCATCTACCACCCGGTCTCACAGCTACTTGGCCTGAATTTCTGGGGCTGTGCGGCTCACAGCACTATAGACATCAGTGCCCTGGCTCGTACCCTCCCCCAGAGCTGTGCCCTGTCCAGCAAACCGCCCAGCATGGCATCACTGAGTGCGCGGCAGATATGCGCAGGAGATGCTGGATCTGCCCCTTCTGCCGCGCCCCGCAGGCCTCTACCTGCAGCGGCCGGCCCTCCAGCTAGGTGCAGGCTGGCCATTCCCAGGGACCGCCCCCAGCAAAGGTGACCACTGATTGCTCGTGCGGTGTCCCCTGACCTGTTCTCAGCGCGTGGTGTTTATCAAATGACCGCATCTGAGCAGCGCCGCGGGGCAGACATTTCACGGTCGCGGACACAGAGACACCGAGGGGTCAAGGGACTGTCTGAAGCGCGGAGCCCGGGATTCGCGAAGGAGCGGACGCCGCAGGCGGCCCGGGACTTGCTCTCACGGCCTCTCCGAGTCCCCCGGCTCCCTCGGACCCCGCATCCCGCGACTGCCCCCTCCCACCTGCGGGCGCCACGCACCAGCGCTCAGAGACCAGCATCGAGGCCAGAGCGCGCAGGGGGTCCGCGCGGCCTCGGGGCGCGGCGTGGGGGTCGCGAGCTCTCCCGCAGGGTCCCGCGGCAGCGGAAGGTGGAAGAAGAGGGCGCCACGCGGGCGGGGGCAGGCGACGGACCCGAACGCGCCTCTGCGGGTGCTACGCCGTCGGACCGCCGGCCGCTCCGGGGTCGGAGCCGGGGAGGAGGGGTCGCGGGCGCACAAACCCGGGGTCGCGCCCGCCCGGCACGCTCCTTCGGCCTCGGTGCGACCGCAGCGCCCCCAGCCGGCTCGCGGGCTCGCGGGCTCGCGCGGGCGCTTGTGGGACTGCGAGTCCTGCGGCCCCGTCGGTCTCCGGCGACCGCCCGCGGCGGGACTACATTTCCCAGGAAGCCATGCGACTCCGCGTGGCTTCTGGGAGTTGTGGTCCAGCGCGGGGCGAGCGCGCGCGAGGCGGGAGGCCGCGGGAACTCCATGTCCCACGATGCAGCGCGGCGACCGCGGGGGCCGGGGGTTTGAACGGAGGGTCTCCCGACCGCGGCGGGGCTGCGTCGTCTGCGACGGGTGCGGGCGACGGCGTCGGCCGGGGCAGGGGTCCAGGCCCCGAGGCTGAGGCTGGCGCGGCGGGCGCTGGGGGCCCTGCCCCCGAGGCGATGATGGGCAAGGAAGAGGAGATTGCGCGGATCGCCCGGAGGCTGGACAAGATGGTGACCAAGAAGAGTGCGGTGAGGGGCGCGGGCCGCCAGGACCCCGGGACCCCCGCCCCGCCGACCCCCGCCGAGCCTGCCGAGCCCCCTTCAGGGTCGGGGAGACCACCCGAGGGGCAGGACGAGACCCCGCCCCAGCAGAGACTCCCGGGACGTGGGGAGACCCCCGTCGGTGGCCGAGACCCCTGCCCTGGGCCAGCCCTGCCCTTCACTCCCGCACCCGCGGCCGAGGCCGCAGTCGGGCCTGGACCCGGTCCCGGGAGCCGCGCTCTCTGGACGCAGACCCCAGCTACCAGGCCGAGAGCCCGCAGACCTGAGATCCGTCTCCCTCGGGGCCCCCTAACTCCAGGCCGCCCCCGCCCCCAGCCCTGCCGGAGCCGGCCCGCGGACGCGTTCTGGGTGCCGCCCTCCAGGCCCTGCCGTCGCCCCAGCCCGTGCAGACCTTCCGTCCTGGCTGCCCCGCCCTCCGGGCCTCCTTCGGTCTCAGCCTGGGCGTCCTCGCAGCTCATCCCGCCCCCGCCCCCAGGACTCTCCGCGGAGCCCCGACCCCGACTCTGAGCCTCCTGTCCCGCCCTAGGCCTCCCACTTCCTTTCTGAGCCTGCGGGAGTTCGGGGTGGGAGACTGGACGCCCCTGCCCGCCCCCTCCCCGCCCCCCACCCCCCACCCCCCACCCCAGCTGCTGCGCGTCCCTCCCCTCGGGTCTGCCTGGGGCTGTGGCCCTCAGCGTCCCCCTTCACAGGCAGGCCAGGGCCTTTCTCGGCGGAGCGGCCCCCTTTTACCCTGTATCTGTCCCCGCCCTACAAGAACCAGGTTTCCCTAATAAATTCTTTCCCTTCCTAGCCAGGACTCAGCCGGCAGCAACTGGGGAATGAATGGGTAGTTTTGTAGAGAGACCCCTGGGGTAGACCCCTGGGAGTGCCGTGGGGAGAGCCGGCGTCCAGCTGTGCCCACTGTGCTGCCTGGCATCTGTGTCCTTGGCCAGTGAGTCTTTGGGGGAGGCTGTGCTGTGGTCTCTAAGAGGAACCAGGCAGATGGGGTTCCAACGTCAGCCCCTTCTCAGCTTTGAGATTCTGACAACCTACCTGGCCTCCCATGGACGCATCTTTGGTGGGTGGTACCTGCCTTTGGGATGTTGGGAGGGGTCCTGGCCGGCTCCCTGAGAGGCTCTGTAAACACAGCCTTCTCCCCCCAAGACTGGGGGCAACTGGTTAGGGTGGTGGAGGGGCTCCATCATGGGCTTGAGATGCTGGGCGGCCCCTCCAGGACTGTCTGCTTGCTCTGGGCTCTGAGTGGTTTTTTGGGTTAAGCAGGCTTTTCATGGGTCCTTGTTGACTAGGTTCTGGACAGGGTTTGACACTGGGACCTAAAAGGGGGCTGGTTCCCCTCATTTGTTCAGCAAACGGCAGCCCCTACAGACAGACAGACAGACAGACACACACACACACACACACACACTCTCTCTCTCTCTCTGAGTTCATGCCCCTGGGAGGCCGTGGGCAGCACAGAGCGGGGGTGGGGGGGAGCAACCCGGAGCCGTATCCAGAGGTGACCAGAGAAAGAAGCTGCTGCTTCTCTTGAAGGAGACAACATCTCCCAGGTGGGGTCAGAGCTGGGTCCGTGCAGGGCTGGGCGGGGGCAGGTGGCGCTGGGGGAGGGTGTGTCCAGGCAGGAGCACGAGGAGGGGGAGCTGAGCACCCTCTGGGCCCGGAAGGCGCCTGGGGTTTGAGGGTGCTGTGGTGCGGGCAGAGAGAGAGCTACCAAAAGTTCCAGTGCCTGGGAGGCTCTGTGGGGATCTGGGACCCGTGACTGGGAAGTCAGGAGTGGTGTTTCTGCCAGTGGTCTGGCGCCCACAGAAAACTGATCAGTGAGCAGCCCTGTCTTTGGCTCTGATGACCATCTTTTTTTCTCTGAGGAGGTCACTTCAGGGCTGGACTCTGTGCAGCCTGAGGGGCAGAGCCTGCTGGGGGTGACGTGGGGGGCGGGGTTAGAGCATAGATACCACCCCGATTGGGGGATGGGGCAGGGCCAGCCCTGCCCACGGCCTGGGCTGCAAGATGTGCGTGTCTCACAACCTTGGGTGGCTGGGTCGGGTTATTTCTGCCCCCTTCACGTCAAGGGAAAGACCCACACATGAAAACCCGTGTGTTATGAAGAGAAGCCTCCGAAGAAGGCAAGAAGGGAGGCGGCTGGAGGTGTTGTGTGGGGTGTGGTCATCGCTTGAAGTCGAAGGGGCTTTGCCAAGAAGGTGTCCTTTGAATAAACTTTGAAAGAAGGAGGACAAATCTGTAGATCTTTGGGAGGTGTTTCTGGCAGCAGGGGCAGCAGGTGCAAAGGTCCTGAGGTGAGCCGCTTGGCACACTTGAGGGACCTTAAGCTGAGCCTGGAATGGAGAGAGCAGCCCATTGGTGTGTGGCCTTGGTGTGGGGGAGGGCTTTGAAGAAACAGATGTGGGGTGGGAGGGGCAAGGAGGGGACGGTGGCTGGTCCGAGGGTTAGGGCAGGGCCTGGAGGGATTGATGAAGCTTGGGGCCGTGGGACAGGAGTCCGCGTATGGATGTGATGGCAGTAGCGCTTGGCCTCTGCAGGGGATACTGACCTTGCCGGGTTGACCCCTCTCAGCTGGTGGGTGATCCGCTTCAGGGAGAAGCTGCCCAGCCCACCACAAGGGACAGGACACTGGATGGGGCAGTGAGCGCCCCTGGGGCCACACCTTCCCCTGGGTGCGACCCTCCTGCTGGGGAGGGACTGCGGTCCTTGGGGCTGTTTCCTGCAGCCGTCGCTTGGTCAGTGACCCAAAGTCCTGGGACTGAGTTTGCCAAGCTGCTTTCCGTCTCCTTCTGGCCCTCTCTGGGCATCTGACCCCAGGTGGATCTCCAGATTGTTGCTCCTTGTGCCCCCCGCCTTCTTTTATAGGAGGCAGGGGCTCTGGCCACAGAAACCTCGAAGTCATTTATGCAGGTCCCCCTTCTCCTTCCAGGAGGGAGCCGTGGACCTGCTGCGGGAACTGAAAGCCATGCCCGTCACGCTGAACCTGCTGCAGGTAGGGCTGGGCGCGCCCCCTGCCTGGGACAGCTCCCGGGTACCTGGCAGGGCTTGCTGGCCCTGCCTCGGGGCCTTGGTTGGTACAAACGTCTGTCCTGGAGGACACCGTCCGTGCCTCTGTCTGTTGCTCAGGAAGACAAAGGGGCACCTAAGGATAACCCACCGTGTTTCTCGCTGATGCTCCTGGGCTCCTCATGGGACAGAAGCCCTCAGAAAGGGTATCCACTGCACAAGCTGGTCCCCATTCCCTGCCCCATGGGAGCCTTGGAGGGTCTGTGAGGAGGGTGTGATTGCCCCCCCCCATTGCCCCCCCCCCAGCCCAGGCTGCTTGTTTTGCAGTCTACACGGGTTGGCATGTCTGTCAACGCCCTGCGGAAGCAGAGCTCTGATGAGGAGGTCATCGCGCTGGCCAAGTCTCTGATCAAGTCCTGGAAGAAGCTCCTGGGTGCGGGTCAGGCGGCATGGGCCGGGAGCTGGGGCCCCTTGCTGGTCAGCACTGTGTAGGGTGCGGGTAGTGCTGTTCCTGAGCCAGGGCCACCTGGGAGTGGGGTGTTCCGGAACTGGTCCGGGACGGCTTGGGGCTAGGACACCAGGGGAGCCATCGAAAAGCTCGAAAAGAATGCTGAAGGTAGTAGCAGGAGTGCACTTGAGGGTGGCCAGGGGCCCTGGAGGGACCTGAGTGGGGAGGTCACACAGAGAGAGGGGGTCAGCGCAGCTAGAGGGCAGGGGCCAGAGGAGTTGGGGAGAGAGGGAGGGGAGACAGCTGGGGTGGGAAGACGCCCACCCGGCGACCCTGAGGGCCCCACCCCTTCCCAGCCTGTCTTGGGCTTGGTCCAGCCCCTTGCGGAATAGAGCTTGGTGTCCTGGGTCTGTCTTTAGTCCTGAGTGGCTGGTGGCCTACGTGTTGGGCAAGTGTGTTTATTCTGCTGGTGGGGGGGCTGTGCCTCGTCCTCAGGGACGGTCCCCCAGCATTGCCTCGGGTTTCAGGAGCCTTGTGAACGGCGGTTCACTGTGACCCCCAGGGCCCAGTGGGGGAGGGACCACGCCTGGTCTGTTTCCAAGTTCAAACACTCCGTCTGTGGGGGCTGACAGGGGACTCTGGACTCAAGGGTCACTTCGGGCCGATGGCTGTGCTGTCTGCTGAGACGGCAGACCCCCGAGAGGCCTCCCGGGCTGGGTGAGGGGTAGGAAAGGGGTGTGGGGCTGTCTTGGGACCTTCTGAGGAGGGAGGACAGACGGCCCCAGGTGCAGAAGTCTCAACAGCTAGGGTCCCAGGTGGGTTGAGGGTGGGGGTGCTAGAGCTGGTGATGTGACCAGGGCTGTGCCGTGGGGGCGATCTGCCCCCCTCCCTAGCCTGGCCCTGCCCTCCGGTTCTGCACCCCTAGCCAGCCGCCTCCTTTCCTGGCACTTGCAGACGCCTCTGATGCCAAAGCCAGGGAGCAGAGCAGGGGCGGGCCTCTCCCCCCATCGTCCTCGAAGGAGCCCCCCGAGGCCAAGGATCCCAGGTAGCGCACCTGGAAGACTGCTGCTTGCCTTCCTGCTCCTGCCCCCGCCCCTGTCCCTCCTGCTCAGCAGATGGAAGGGCAGGTTTCCCTGTGCCCTGGGGCTGCTGAGACCATTGACATGGACACTTCTCAGAGGGAACTTTCCCTGGGGGGGCCGTGCCTGGCTTGGGGGGCCTCTTGCTGCTCCCTTCTCTTCCAGAGCTCCTCCGGACCCTGTGTCTTCCCAGCCCCAACCATCTGCAGGGTCAGGCTGTGTCTACCCTCTGCAGCTCTCCCCGAGCTCCACATCCGTGTCCTGGGGTCTCCTCACTGGCCAGCTCTGGCTGAGCAGCCCCCTTAGCTGGAACACACTGCTGCTGAACCCCTTTCCCCCTTGGGTGCCCCAGGCTGCGAGTTCTGGGGGCCCTGAGGCCTCGCTGCTGCGGCCCCAGGGAGGGCAGTCATGGAGACCGGGGTTCCTCATGCAGCCGGGCTATGGCCCATAGGCTGCTTTGCCTTTGACCCCACGGGGCAGAAGTGGCAGGAGACCAGCCAAGGCTGATCTCTAGATTCCGAGTAGCTGTGCAGGGCTGTGGGCTTATCTGCCCGTCAGCACCTGTTCCCTCCAGGAGACCCTTGCTCCCCCTGACTTGTGGGGCTCACGAGATGCAGGGGTGTGAGGGGGAGGGCTGGTGGATGCAGTTGTCAGGCAGCTTGTGGGGAGTGCCCAGCCCTTCCAGGGGCATCTCTGCTGGATGGGGCCACCTGTGGTCTGGGCGACCCCCGACTCCATCTGCCTTTCCCTGGATTGGCACCTGGTCTTGAGTGGTGTGGCCCTGTGTTCTGGCCTCATGGAGGGCAGGGACCCGCTCTCCCCACCTGGGAAGTCCCACCCGCTGGGCTTTCCTTCCTCTGGCCAGCTGGGCAGACCCCTGGGGCATGGTGGGCTGGAGTCAGGAGGCGGGGGGGTGGGGCAGGACCACGGGCTGCTGTCAAGGTAAGAAGGAACAGGGATTGTGGCTGTCCTGTTGGCTTTTCTGGGACCCATGTGTCCCCGGGGTGCACACGGCCCGAGGGGGGCCTGTCTCTCTCCAGCCGCAAGAGGCCAGAGCTACCCAGGATGCCGTCGGCACCGAGGATCACCACGTTCCCACCAGCGCCAGTCACATGCGACGCTGTGCGCAACAAGTGCCGGGAGATGCTGGCTGCAGCTCTGCGGACGGACCGTGAGCGCCTCCGACACACACCTGGGGTCCTGCGGTAGACTGGACGAGGCCTGCCCGGGGGACAGCCTTCTCCCCTAGCTCACTGCAGCTGAGCCCGGGCTGGGAGGGGGCGGGCAGGGGGCCTTTTGGTCCAGCAGAGCACCTGGGTCCTGGGCCTCGGGGGCTGGGTGGCTGGCAGAGGGGGTGCGGCTGGGGGGCCATTAGTCCGGGCTGTCTCTCGCAGATGACCACATGGCTGTTGGCGCGGACTGCGAGGGCCTGTCGGCCCAGATTGAGGAATATATCCTTTATGCGGGGGCTTGGAACCCAGGGCTTTCTGGTGGAGTCAGGAGGACAGCCGGACTCGCTCCCTGGGGACCGTGCCAGGGGGTGGGTCGGTTGACCTGGGGGGCCCTCCCTGGATCTGCTGAGGGACTGAGTCCACCGGGGCATGGGTCCCCCAGGGCTTTGCAGCTACAGCTGGGCCTGAGTCCAGTGGGGACCCCCACTCAGCAGCCTCTCCCCTTGCTGCCAGGCGCGGGGGGCAGACTGTGTTGCTGGGCCCCTTCCCCTCGCTGGCCCCCCTTGGCTGGCCCCATGGGCGGGTGGAAGGCAGCCACACTAGGCTCTGGACAGGTCCTTAAACGCCTGCACGCATCTTCCGGGATGTGGGAAACACGGACATGAAGTACAAAAACCGTGTGCGGAGCCGCATCTCCAACCTCAAGGACGCTAAGAACCCTGACCTGCGGCGGAACGTTCTGTGTGGCGCCATCACACCCCAGCAGATCGCGGTCATGACATCAGAGGTGAGTCCCGCTGGAGGGGTGTGGGGCCCCCCGCGCGCACTGTGGTGAGTACGTGGTGACTTGTCCAGGAGATGGCCAGTGATGAGCTGAAGGAGATCCGGAAGGCGATGACCAAGGAGGCTATCCGGGAGCACCAGATGGCCCGCACGGGGGGCACTCAGACGGACCTGTTCACCTGCGGAAAGTGCAGGAGGAAGAACTGTACCTACACGCAGGTGTGCCCCGGCCCCTCCGTCATGCTCCAGCAGCCTGTGCCTGCCCCTGGGGTGGGGGGTGAGGTCCGCTGACCGCTGGACACATGCATAGTGAAAGGCACAGGGCTGCAGAGTCACCTTGGGGACCTCCTCCTTTGCCCGACACCCCTGGTCCCCCGCAAGCAGCATTTCGGGGGTGGTTTGCTCTGGGCACTAAAACTGGGGGACGTGGCCTCCCCCAGCATGGGGGTGCCCAGGGGATGTTGTTGCTGGCCAACAACATGGGGGGGTGTGCTGTGCTGCCTGGACAATGCTCGGACCCGTGGAGGTGGACAGTGACGTGGACTTCAAGATGCGACTGGGCCCCCTGCTAAGCGACTGGAGTCGCTGCGGCAGCCTCGGCAGGTCGGCCAGGGGGGCGGAGGGTCTCCCATGCCAGCACCGCTCAAGGGTACGGCAGCCTCCCTGCGTTGGGACTCAAGGGAAGACCTGTACCTCGGGGCCTCCTGCTCCAAGTGGCTTGAGTCCCTGGGGTTGGGGGTGGCCCCCCTCACCATAGCCCTCCCGGCAGGTGCAGACGCGCAGCTCTGATGAGCCCATGACCACCTTCGTTGTCTGCAATGAGTGTGGAAATCGCTGGAAGGTAGGTGGGCGGGCCTTCTCTGAAGGTGGGTGTCTCCATCCTCCCAGGTGTGGGACCCCTGTGACGGGGGGATGGGGGACAGCCCTGCTCCACCAGCCTCCTGGGGCTTCAGAGGAGGTGGGTGGAGACCCCAGGCCTGCTGCTCGCCCTGCGGGGGTCATGGTCTGCACGGGGCTGACCGCACTCATCCACCCCGTGCAGTTCTGCTGAGCCTTGGGATGTGCGTGAAGCCTCAGGCTGCGGCCAGCACAGTGCCGCGGCCTCCCCGTGTCCTCTGTCGACAGTCACCGCTTCTCGGCAGCCGCCCTGTGCCCACCTGAACTTCCCCAGAGGGCTGCGCACCCTGCTCCCCAACCTTGCCTGCGGTATACCTTTCTTCCTCTTTCCCCCAAATTATTAAATGTTTCTGTTTGCCATTCTGATGTTTCTGACCCTTGGTTCTGGTGGACCATGCACAGTCGGGCTGTGACCTGGGTCCTCTGGCCCCACTGTCTGGCCCTCCCCCGCTCCACGGGAGGGGGATGGCAACTCTTCTCCTTGGGATCAGGTGACACTCAGGTTTGGTTCTACTGAACAGAGATGGAGGGAAGAGCCCTCGGGCCTCAGAACATGGGGGGCGGACTCTGCCTGGGTGTGCCCGTGGAGAAGGGGCAGCTGCTGGGGGTACACAGCATGGGCATGCACACACACGGGATCGGGGGGAGGGGGCCTTAGGTAGAGGACCCAGGGCCTCCCAAACTTCCCCAGGCACTACAGCTCTGGGCCCAGGGCTTATGGGCAGGAGGCTGCATCTGGGTCCCCAGCCTTTCTCAAGGACTTGTCCTCACCCTGACCCTCTGCTCCTGATGATGGAACGGATGGGGTGGGCCCTGGACCTGCTGCAGGTCTGAGTCCCTGTGCCTCCCAGAAATTCGGGCGATGGGGCGGCAAGCGCGTGTGCCTTGTGGAGGCTGCCCCTGTCAGCACCCCGCCCTCACCTTGGCCCCCTCACTGGCCCATGGGTGAGCGCAGCTGCCCAGCGGGGCCTGGTCTCCTCTACTCCCTGCACCGGTCTGGGACAACCCATCATTCTTCAATCTCCCCCAATGCGAAAAGAAAGGAGAGAACGTTTGCTTTAAAAATATCTTCAATAATAAGATCCTATTTTGGATGAAGAAGGAATGGAGATAAATATGAAAACATCTTTTTCTTTTTTGATAAAATACAGTAAAGACATGTTTCCAGGTTTAAACTTCATGAAAATATAAAAAAGAAACTGGCTCTTGTTGCTTTGAGCCTAGTTCTGAGGTTCTGGGTCTGATCTGGGCGCAGACAGCTCGAGTCAGAGGGTCTCCTCGTGTCCCAACTAGACGACACAGAGGCTCTGCTTCCCATCAGAGGCATTTTTCAAGGTCCCCGGCTGCCGGGGAGGAGGCCCCCCCATGAAGCCGCTGGGTCCGTGAGCACTCCTGGGAGGGTCCCTCTCCCCCAGCAGGAGCCCCGGGCCCGCCAGCAGGGAGCCGGTTGGGGAGGGGCTGCTTGGTCCCAGAGGCCCTCACACCTGCCTCTCAGCAGGACCTTAGGGTACCATGTCCCTTGCGTCGGGAGGGCGCTCCAGTCTGGGACTGCCCCCACGGGTGCTGGGCCCCCGTGGCCGTGCCGGACGCCTGCTGGCACAGGTTTGTGCAGGTAACCGAGTCCTTTCCTGCCGGCTGGGTCGGTGCCGCTGCGCGTGGGTGAGCAGCCTAGGCCTCGCTGGAGGACTGGGAGCTGCCCCGGAGCAGCAGGGCACGGTAGGTGGGGGAGCTGAGGAAGCGGGGGTAGGAGTCCCGGTGCATGAGCGTGTAGATCTGCAGCTGGGCGTCATCGAAGGTGTGCGCCGACGGCTCCTGCATCTTCTTGTTGATGCCTTCGCGCACGCGCGAGTCCAGGCTCACCTGCGGGACGGGATGCCGGCGTCAGGGGCCCTGGAGGTGTCCCCGCCCCCGCCCCCCCCAGCCCCGCCCTGGGCCGCCATGGCGGTGCACCTCTTTGGGGGACAGAATGGACACGTAGTCCTCATAGATGAGCCGGGCCTTCTCGTCCACCACGTGCTGGTTGGCCTCAGCCTTGAGCTCCTCACAGGCCAGCCAGAAGAGCATGTTCTCCTCGCTGTACTCCGTGCGCAGAAACTCCCGGAACACGCTGCGGCCCGCCGGGCTGTGCATCAGCTTGTCGAACGACTGCGCCCAGCTCCGCACCTCCTCGGGGCTCGGCGTGGCGCTGTGGGCATTCCCCGCCAGGCCAGGTCAGGCCTGCACCCCCCCACCCCGCCCCGTCCCCCAGACACGCGCGCGCACGCGGCCGGCCACACCTACCATGCCTCGCAGCCCGGGAGAGGCTGCAGCTTGTTCTCCCGGGAGACCCGCCACGCTCGCCGCCGCTCTTCAGCCCTGCCCGCAGAGAGAGGGGGCTCTGGCCTCCGCGGTCCACCGGCGCTGGGTGCGCGCGCGCACGCACGCCCCCACGGCACGGACACGCGGGCGCACGCCCCCACGGCACGGACACGCGGGCGCACCCACACGGCACAGACGCGCGCACACGCACCCACCCACTTAACGGACACGCGCGCGCACCCACCCGCGGCACAGACAGGCACCCACATGGCACAGACACACGCGCGCGCACGCACACACGGCACAGACGCGCGCGCACGCACCCACCCACGGCACGGACACGCGCGCGCACCCACCCGCGGCACAGACACGCGCGCGCACGCACCCACCCACGGCACGGACACGCACCCACATGGCACAGACACACGCGCGCGCACCCACCCGCGGCACAGACACGCGCGCGCGCGCACCCACCCACGGCACGGACACGCACCCACATGGCACAGACACACGCGCACGCACCCACGGCACAGACGCGCGCGCACGCACCCATGGCACGGACACACGCACGCGCGCACGCACACACGGCACAGACGTGCGCACCTACACACTCACGGCATGGACACGCGCACGCAGCCACCCACGGCAAGGACACGCGCGTGCACCCACCCACACGGCACAGACGCGCACGCACGCACCCACCCACGGCACGGACACGCACCCACATGGCACAGACACACGCGCACGCACGCACCCACGGCACAGACACGCGCGCGCGCCTACCCACGGCACAGACACGCGCGCGCGCCTACCCACGGTACGGACACGCGCACGCACGCACCCATGGCCCAGACACCCGCGCGCACGTACTCACCCACGGCACGGACACACGCTCGCACTCACGGTACGGACACGCGCACGCAGCAGCCCACGGCACAGACGCGCGCGCACGTACCCACGGTACGGACACGCGCACGCAGCCGCCCACGGCACAGATACGCGCACGCACGCACCCGCCCACGGCACGGACACGCGCACGCACGCACCCACGGCACAGACGCGCGCGCACCCACCAACGGCACAGACACGCGCGCGCACGCACCCGCCTGCGGCACAGACACGCGCGCACCCACCCACGGCACAGACGCTCGCACCCACAGGGCAAGGGGAGCTCAGCTTCTGCGTGAATCCCCTGCAGGAGGGCCGCTCCGCAGTCCGCTCCTGTCCCACCCGCCGGAAGGGCTGAGCCTTCAAGCACCCGCGTCTTCACTCGGGGTTGTGTGTGTCCGCAGTACCCAAGTATTTACATAGCAGGGAGACTCCCTGAAACTACATTGTGTTTATTTATTTACTGCGTTAAGAAAAAAGATTTCATTGATTTATTTGAGAGAGAGCACAAGCAGGGGAGGAGCCCGCGGAGAGGGAGAAGCAGACTCCCCGCTGAGCAGCAGACCAACGCGGGGCTCAAACCCAGGGCCGCCGGGATCGCGCCCTGAGCCTGAGGCAGATGCTTCTCCAACCGAGCCCCCCAGACGCCCCCAAACTACATCATGTTTAAAGGGTCCCTAAAGTAACAGCGTCTTTCTTTCTTAAGATACGCGTTTTTGGTATGTTGGCATCAGGGCACAGCCCTGCCTCCAGCCAGAACTCCCTCCACGGCCCCCGCATGTCTAACAGACATCTCAAACCCAAACAGCCAGACAGACTCCGTTCCTCTCTTACCCTGCCTGCTAGACCCCAAACTCTCCCTCGGTCCCACAGGCAAAGTCTCAGTGCGTCCTGATTTTTCGTGGCCACCCCTCTCCCATCTTGTGCGTGAGTTGCTCACTGGTCAGCCCATACCCCTTTGAGGGGCACCTGGGAGCCTCCGTCGGTGAAGTGTCTGCCTTGGGCTCAGGTCGTGATCCCGGGGTCCTGGGCCTGAGCCCCACAGCAGGCTCTCGGCTCAGTGGGGGGTCTGCTTCTCCCTCTGCCTCCCCCGACTTGTGCCCACGCTCTCTCTCTCTCTCTCTCTCGGTCTCAAATAAATAAAATCTTAAAAAAAAACCATCCCCCTTTGAGTCCCCACAGCACTGTCCACTCAACCCCCATGGGCTGAAAGCCTGGATAGGGCTAGGCCTCTGTCAAGTGAAAACTCCCAACAGCTTCTCTGCAGGCGGACAGAACCCGCTTACCACCTGGGGGCCCCACCCCCGCCCTCTGGCAGGCTGCTCACTGTCGCTTCACCTAACATTGTGTAGGACAGGCTTCTGTCTCGTCCCTCTGTGGGACCCCAGGGCCAGCTGAGGCTGTGTCCCAGCGGCGTCTGCATGTGCTGCGTAAATGGACAGATGTGGCACACCCGGTGGACTGGCCAGGTGCCTGCACACGGACACACCCTCGGGCGCTCGACGCCTGAAAGCCACACATGCAGAGGGGTCTGGGCACTGGCCCCTGGTCAGCAGGGCCCAGGAGCCCTTGAATAAGAGCTGTGGGGGGCAAGGCCTCCTGCCTTCAGGTGATGCCTCAGAGGCCATCTGAGGGTTTGGGGGCAGGCCCTCAGCCCCACATCTGCACAGCTCGCCCCCCCGGCCCTGCCCCCCCAAGTTCCCACGTTCCAGGGTCGCCCCCTTCCCCAGACTCCACGTACCAGGAACAGCCACAACAGCAGCACCAGCACAAGCAGCAGGGGTTGCGGCTGGGGACAGCCGGGGGGGCTGCATCATGACTGGACATCGAGGGGGGCTGGTCTGCCTCCTGCGGCCCTACGTGCTGGTGACATGGAAGCTTCCTCAGCTCCAGGCCAGAGCCATGGCCCACACACCTTTCCCCCGACTCCCCTGGGTGGGCAACCCCCACCTCCCAGCCTCCCAACTCTTTGCTCCCCCCGCCCCCGTTCCCACAAGAGGGGCAGAGGCAGGGGTGGAGGTGGTGCACCTGCTTCTCAGTCTCATGTGGGGTGGGCATGGGTGGGAGGAGGAGGTCGCCCGGGCTCCGTGGTGCTGGCGCCAGGACCGTCACCACAGCCTGGGAGTCTGAGAAGAGAGGTGGAGGTTCTCGCTGAGAACCTGGGACTGTAGCCTCCACTTGTCCTGGAGTCTCTCCCTCCTTCCCAGACCCCTGGGGGCCTGCTCCCCTGCCCCCCACTCTGTTCAGGCTCCTCCACCAGCGCCGTGAGCAGGGACAGGGCCGGTGAGGAGGGGCCCCGACAAGATCTCCACAGGAGGCTCCGGGACACCCCCATTTGCCCCGTCCCTGGGAAGCCGGAAGTCTGGGTTCCTCTTTCTTGGTTTCCGGCTCCTGGCCCCTCCCAAGGGGACTGGGGGCCCCACTGGTCTGGGGCTCTCAGGTTAATGCATGAGGGTGGTGGCCGGACATTTGGACCCCCTCCCCAGCTCCCTCCATTCTGGGTTTTCTGCAGTGGGTGGGGGCAGGGGGAGGGTTGCTCCCCATGGGGAGTGCCTGTCTGCAGGTCACTAGGCCTGCAGCATGGAGAGGAGTGGGCCAGGACTTTCCCAGGGTGTGGGAAATGCAGCAGGGCGTGGGGGAGGAGGGCCATGAACCCCCTAGCCATGAGCCCATGGCTTCTGTCTTCTAGATCCTGAGCCCTAGGTCCTGGGCCCTGCTTCCAGGACTCAACCCCCAGCTGGTGCCTGACCACGCCCAGGGGCTCCCAGCCTCCCTCCCCCCCACCCCCACCAGGCTGTGGAAACCAATGCGACCTGGGGTGCCAGTGGTGGAGGGGCGTGGGGGGTCGCAAGGGGTTGGGGTGTCCTGCTCCCTGAGTCAGAGATGTGGGATTGCTGGAGAAGGTGAGGGTCAGCATTCTTTTCAGTATCTGTACCCATGTTTCAGGGTGGAGGCATGCAGGGCGCCCTGGGCCCTGGAGTCCCAAGACAGGGTGAGGAGCTTGACCCTCCCACCTCCATCCCCCCATGAGGCCAACCACGGATCCCAGAGTCTCCACCATGAGGAGGGAGTCAATCAGTGCCCTGGGGGCAGTTTTGAATGCTTTCCCACCACGGCCCCTGCCTGTGCCCCTGCCTGTGCCCACCTCGGCCTAAGTGAGGACACACAGAGCCCGGGGGCTCCCCTGCACAGCGGACAAGGGCCTTCCTGAGCCCCCGGTCCTGCCCTCACCCATCTGGGTGCCTGGAGGCTCACGACTTGCTCTCACTTTACTTTCTCCGGTCATCACCACCCTCCCTGCTGGCCTCACCCCGCAGCTTGTGGACTTTCAATCCCCATTTGGGCCATCTTGGCTTCTCGGGGTCTCCCAGGGTACGAGGGAAGGCAGGAGGAGCTCTAGGACAGGCACCACGGCTGGGCAGGTCTTGGGACTGTCTCAGGTCTCTGGGCAGCAGGGACACCGGGACGGCGTGTACACCGGAGCGCCCCTGTCTCCAGGGCCTGGGCACGCAGAGGCCCTGCCCTGTGTAGGGTCCCCTGGGGCTGAGGCCCCTGACCAGCTAGCTACCTGACTTCCCCGGAGATCCTGGGCGAGGGGACCCTCGCCCAGAGACACTGGGCAGGCAGATGGGGAAGCAGCAGCTGACAGCTTGCCTTTCCCTCAGGGGTCAAGCTTCTCGGGGAAAGGAAGGGGTGTGGCACCCTCTGGTCTGGCAGCTGGGCAGAAAACTGCTCTTCCTCCTCTGCACCCCCACCCACTGTGAGTGGGGGCAGGGCCTGTCCCCTCTCCCCCCAGCACCCCAAGACTCAGCTCTGAATTAGAGGAGGGGCCCTGTCTGGGAGTGCAGATCCAGGGGGGTCCCAGGGCTGGAGGCTGCATTTGGGGTCCGTGTCTTCTGCGCCTCTTGCAGGCCTGGACTAGCTCCCTGCGCCCTCCTCAGGCTGGCTGGGGTTCTCTGGCCGCCCACTCTCTCTTGAGGGGCTACAGGGTCTGAACTGGGGTTTCTGCCCCCCATCCTGGCATTTGGGAGGTGAAGCATTCCTCTTTCCCAGCCCCTTGGGGGCTTTGGCCCCCAAGTCTGGGATGGGAGAGGCTGGACAGGCAGCAAGCCTGGCCTCTGGGGACAGAGGTTCCCTTGGGGGCAGCTGGTACTCTCCGCAGAAGGAAAAAGAACGTCCCTGAGCCCGCCCAGTCCAAAAAAAGAAGAAAATGTGACAATCCCAGAAAAAAATGCCATAACCTTTGGGTGGAGGGCTGACAGAGGGGCTCCTTTCTTTGATTCTGATGGTACTCAGTACCCTTGAGGTCTGCTGCCCCCCATTTGATTGGTGGGGGGAGCCCCAGCCTGACTCCTCCAAGGCAGGCCAGGTCTTTCTAACCCTGGTGACCCTTGCCCCCACCCCCCTTCTGCAGTGGTGGGCGCAACCTATTTCTCTCTTCCTCCTGCTGCTGGCAAGGTTTGGCCTGGTAGAGCTTGTCTCCTTCTTCAGGGGCCCCTTCCTCTAGCCTCTGACGCCCCCACCCCTGTCTCAAGGAACTCGCCATGGCGCCCCACTCACCATGGACCCAAAGGCGAGGTGGGGGCGGGATGTGCCAGGTTCCCTCTGGGCCCCACCCTGGCTGCCGAAGGGGCGTGCACTGCAGCAGCAGGGACTCGACTCGGACGGCAGGAGGTACTCCTGCGGCGTTCTGGAGGGAGGCCGGCGCCGGGAGCCCCCGATCAGCTGGGGTCGGGGGCGCAGCGCCTCCCCTGCGCCTTGCAGGGTGAGTGGCTGCCAGATCCAAAGGGATGGGGGTGGGGGCGGACAGGGTGTCCCGCCTCGGCCCCTCCCCACCAGGCTGGGGGGGGCGGGAGACGCGGAAACGGGGGTTCTTCCGGCCCCCCCTTTGAGCAATCACTTCCCCAGGCTCTGAGCCGCAGAAAAAGGGGAACCGGGTTGCAGCACCCCCTCCCCCACGCGCGGGGGACTGGCTCCAGTCCCGCCACGGCCCAGGGTCCACGTGGACCCCGCGGCTGGAGTCCTTGGGGTGCGGATCCCGGCGCCAGCTCCCGCGGCTCCCGCCCCGTACGGCCCCGGGGCCCGGAGGGGCATGGCCGCCGTCCTCGGCGCCGCGCGCGCGCGCGCGCACTCACCGACCGCGCTCCCGAGCCGCTCGCGCCACCGCCGCTGGCCCGCGCGCCCCGAGGTCCGGCTGGATCGTCGGGGAGGGGGCGCAGGGTGCAGTGCGCAGGCGCCTCGGCTGCACTTCCCCAAAGCGCGGGGACGGGACTTCCTCGCGCGGGGAGGCGCCCGGCCCGCCCTGCCAGGCGCGCCCCGCCCCGCGCTCGGCTGGCCTCAGTCCCCACCTGCCCCCTCCCCAGCACCCGGCAGATCCGTCGGGGCGCCCAGGTCCCCACCATCGCCTAGGGTAGCCCGTGGAGATGAGGGGCTAAAAACGGGGTCTCTGGACCCAGGACGGCCTGAGCTGGCACTGGAATAGACGGGGGTGTGGCCGTGTCCCCCACTCTATTCAGGGGGGCCAGTCCAGCTTTGCCATTCTTGTGGGTGTTCATGAGACTCTGGTCCAGTGCCTGACCCCAAGAGCCCTCAAGCCTCAGGGGTCCCTCCAGGCCCAGCCCTAAGCGTCTCTACGACTGTGGACTCGCGCCTGTAAAGTGGGGTTAAGCCTATGCCGGCTCCGTGCTCGAGGGGGCTTCCCCAGGAAAGGGGGTCTAATGCCGAGGTCCGATGCCGAGGGTATGGGTTCCTACGTCCGGAGTCACCGAATGTTCCTGTCTGCGGGGCAGGCTGAGTCTCTTCCGAAGCCTCCAGTTGCCCCACTATGTCTTCAAGTTTAAAGCCACACCCTCCCGTTTTTGCCACGATGCCCTGTCCCTTCTTTCTGGCTGACCCTCCTGATACTTTATGACCCATTACAGCTGTCAGTTAGCTTTCTTATCCCAGCATGCTTTGGGCCAGTGTCAGCGTGGCGGTGACCCTGCCCTGGAAACATCTGCAGAGGGTCTGTGCCCCCGGCCTTGCACCATGAGCATCGCCCGGCCCTTTGCAGGCCCTCCGCCCGGTGGGCTCCTGATGCCCGAGGCCGGCTCACAGAATGCCTTTCAGTTGCACAAGTCGATATGCACGCTTTTCTCAGAACTCAAGGTGACCAGGGAAGTGGTGATTTTACATGTGCTCATTCATTCAGCAATTATCTGGGTGTTCCCTGTGCGCCCGACTGAGGGCCCCAGCAGCGAGCGAGACCGACCCGCCCTGGGGCAGACAAGAAACAGGCTGGCAGACTGGGGTAGGGGTCAGGAGGGCTAAGGAGAACCTTGGAGCAGAGGAGGGAGGCATCACTCAGCAAAGGAGAGCGTTGGACAACGGCCAGGCAGGGGCCTTGGGAGAGGGGAGGCCAAGCTGGAGGAGAGTGTGTGACAAGGTCAGAGAGGTGAGGGGGCCTTGCAGGCTGACGTGCCTCCTGGTGCTGTGAGCCCCGGGGGCCTTGGCCAGCATGACCACAAGACTCTCTGGCTGCCGGGCCAACAGCAAGGCCAGAGCAAAGACTGGAAGTCTGTCCAGCTGGTGGGCGGCTGATTCTTGTTTAGCCTAGGTCACCATCCTGAGAGACGGGTCCTACAGAGCCAGGCCACAGCTGTGCCCCGACGAACAGCCAGGATGCTCCCAGAGCCTGCTGTGGTGTCTCCACCGCCCCCCGAGAAATGTGAGGCCAGCTGATCATGGGGCAGCTCAGCAGCACACTCCGAGGCCCACTCATGCTACTCCCTACTGCCCTGCCCTGCCTCTCAGCCCTCCATACGCCACACCTTCTGTGGCCACTCACCCGTGTCCTCTGGCCACTCGGGCCTGCCCTCCATTCCCCTCACCCCAGCTATCCTGGTGGTCCTGCGTCTTCTCTGGTGAGTGTGTCTCTGCCCAGAGCATACCCATCTTCCAGGGCGGGGAGCCCAGACGGGCTGAGCAGGGAGTTGTTGCAGGTTGTGTGACAGGTGCGGTGGCCGTGGCATTCGACACCGGGACCCTCTGTCCAGAGCATGAGCCTGATCACAGGCCCAGGAATCCAGCCAACCTGGAACAGTACCCAGGATGCTGGGCTCTGGCCTGCAGGCTTTGCTCTCCCATAGCAGAAGCCTCTTCTGGCCCCACGGAAATGACCTCAGCCACCTGCCCTGGCCTCCTCTGCAGACCTAGGGCCCCCCTCCCTGTGTGGGGCTCAAAGGGCCCGCCTGCCATGTGTCGGCTCAGTGCCGGGTACAGAGCTGCCCTCGGCCACCCTCTGGCTGGTCTTCTCCGTGGGGTTCTGTGTGATCGCCCAAGGCAGGGGGACCACACCCTTGTGGAGCCCTCACTGTGCTCACTCATGGCTCAGGTGAGACCCTCAAGATCTTGGTTTTAAAGACAAAGAAATGGAGACTCAGAGAAGTGATGGAATGAGGTCTGCATTTACCAAACAGACAGAACGGTCCTAGGTGGTCAGTACATGCCCAAGAGACAGAGTGCTGGGGTCCTGGAGGGTCAGGGCTGGCCGTTATCCTTTTCATGACAGAGAGAAGGCCTCCCTCTCCCTGGTGATTTGTTTTCAGCGCAGGCCCCCTCCTCTGCCCCTGCTCCTCCTTCCCCAGCTCTGCTCAACCACGCCCCTCCCCTCTGGAGCCCGCACAGCTCTCCCCTTCATCCTAGACCTGCACTGACCGAGGCCCGGGCAGCAGCAGCACAGAAAGGGTGAAGGGTCAGGTACGGGGGAGAAGGGCTTCCTGAGGGCCACTCAGTAGGCTTCCCTGGCCCCCTGGGGGGAGTTGTTTCAATCCTGTCAGGCCCCACCACTGTGGCCATCTAAGGACTAGGAGGGAAGAAAGGTGAGACATGGCCAAGTTCTAGGCTCAAAAATTGTGTGTCAGAGAGAAGAGTAAGTTCTCTACAGGAAAATCTGTCTACCAAGTTCAGTGCTTGGAGCCTCCACAGGAGGAGGGTGTGTCAGAACGGGACATGGGTGGTTTCCTTCCTCTATATGTGCGTCTGTGCGTAAGGGGCACAGGGCAGAGCTGCGGAGGTTGTTCAGGATGAAAAGGTGATTTTCTGTCTGGAGAAGCAGGGGCCTTCCTGAGTCGGTCTCCCGTTCCCCAGTCTCCCCCACCATGGTCCCCCGGAGGACCCTGGGGCACAGCTGGCTTCAAATGCCACCTTAGGCTTGTGCAGTCCCTCGTCCTGCCCAGAATGTCACCCTCCTCTCTGACCCCTGAAGGAATAACCTACAATGTGGGGTCCCAGGTGGGCCCCACTTTCTCCCTGAGCTTGTTCTTCGCTGCTGGGGTTGGGACAGTGGTTGGCCCAGTTCTTACTCCTGTTCCCTCAGACAAGGGGCTGTCCGAGACCCGCAGGGCACCAGGTTGCCTGATTGGGGCAGCGCGGGATTTGAGGGGTTACCAGCGTGCGATGTTGATCCGAACCTGCCCCTCCTTCTACCTTGTCGGACCCCCCTCCCCTCCTCCCGCGTCGGCGCCATGTATCCAGATGTCTGTGACGTCGGATGCCAGGGAGGCTGCAGCCACACTGTCCCTTTCCTTCTCGGGGAGCCTGGAGAGAGGCAGCGTAACGACCAGGGGACGCTTGGACAATGAGAACTTTATGTGGGAAGGCGGGGCGCGTTGGCACACTGTGGGGTCCCAGTCAACGGGGGAAGATGCTGCCATCAACTTTCTCCTCCAGGATGGTCTCCACGCGCCTCCTCTGCGGGTGAAAGGGGCTGGGGCCAGGGGTGCGGAGAGGAGGGCGGGGAACCCCCCTTCCCGGGCCTCAGCGTACCTCTTGCCGGTCCAGGGGGTCGGGGATGCGCGTCGGCTTCAGCCGCGGCGGCAGGAACAGCTCCAGCCGGATGGCGGCGCGCGCGGACTTCTGCTGCAGGACGAGGAGCGCGATCTCCTCCGCCTGCGGGGCGGGGCGGGGGTCAGGGCTGTTTCCGAGTCTACGCCTCCGTCTGCTTTGCTCCGCCCGCCCCTCCTGCGGGGCGCCCGGGCCGGCCCCCCCCGCCGGTTGGCCCCCCCCCCCCACTTTCCTCCGCGGACCTGGCCGGGTCTCCCCGCCCCGCCCGCACCCCAGCCTTCCCGCCCGCGCGCCCCTTCCTTCCGGGCTCCGGGCCTCACTCGCATGCGGATGTAGCGCAGCCGCAGGGCCCGGATCCGTCCTCGGGCCTCGGCCGCCTTGAGGACGCCGAGGAGCAGGTCCTGGCGCGCCGCGGGCAGCTCGAGGGACTGCGTCCAGCCGCGCAGGTCGGGCATGCGGTACCCCAGCTCCACTGACTCGCGGGGGAAGATGGACGCGGCCGCGCCCACGTCCTCCAGCAGGTCCCCGAAGAGCATGTGACGACGACGCTGCGCGGGGCGCATGGCCGCCAGCCCCTCCAGCGACACGGCCCAACCCGGCTTGGGGGGCTCCGCCGCGGGCGGCCCCTTGGCTCGCTCCTCACGGGACCCCTTTCCCGCTCGATCCCGCGGGCCCCTGCGCCCGGCCTCCTTCCGAGCCTGCATCCTGGGCCCTGCGTGGGGAGAGTGAGTCCCACTGGGCACCTGCCAGCCCCTCTGGCCTGGCGGCTCTCCATTCCCCGCGGCTGGCTTGAGGTTCCGCACCTCCAGCCTCTGCGCCTTTTTTTTTTTTTTTTTTTTCTTTAAGATTTATTTATTTGAGAGTGCACGGGCGCGCGCAACGGGAGCAAGAGGCAGAGGGAGGGAGACTCTCAAGCAGATTCCCGCGCTGAGCCGGGAGCCCCACGCGCATCCGCTCACGACCTCAGCAGAAATCAAGAGTCGGTTGCTGGACCCACGGTGCCCCAGACTCTGCACCTTTGGCCGAGCCTAGCACACGTCCTATTTATCCTTGCAGTCAGCCAGAAATTTCTGATTCACTTAATTTCACAAAATTCCCTTTCTGCCCACGGGCTGCTTCTCTGTCCCCTGAGAAAATGCTGAGACCCCTGAGTTGACCTCCAGCCCTACACAGGAGTGGAGGCCAGTGTTAGACTGATGTGAGTGAGGCTTGGTGGACCCTTCCCCACAATTCTGGGACCCTTGATGTGCCCCAGGCCCCCATGTCTGTGGTTGCCAGTCCGTCAGCGCACCCCCAGACCCCTGGAACCCGAGGGCTGCTATAGTCTAGGGGCTGGAGATGGAGGGGGTGTGCGAGTGTTTGTATGTTCTTGTATGGGTCCATCTGTGCGTCTGTGGAAGGTCCTACATGTGTTCCAGGGGCGCTGAAAGCAGAATGGTCAGCTGGCTTGCTGCCTAAGGTGAGGTGGGGGTGGGATAATGGGGGACCCCGCCCTCCTAGCCTGTCCCTGTCTGGGTCAGGATGCAGGAAGGGAGAGCAGAGCCCAGGGTGGTGACAGACCAGTTAGGTCCCACGAGTGGGGAGAGGGAAATCCCCCTAGGGTCCTGGGTCAGTCCTGCAGGGCCCCTTCCCAGCCCAGGGCACCTCCGGCCCCAGTCCCTGGGCCACATCCTGGCCCACTGTGCGCGGGAGGCAGAGCCACAGCATGGCATCTACTGGCGGCCAGCTCCCTTCCCCCACCCCATTCTTAGCTACCCCTCCATCCCCTTCTGTACACCCAATACTTTCCACTTTCTAGGGTCTGAGCCTCCAACAGAGCCCTGACTCCCTGGGGCTTGTTGACACGGTTGCCTGGCAACCAGGAATCCCACTCCCTGGGGGGGGGGGAGCAGGTGGGGGAGGGGGAGCCAGGCTGTCCCTGGGGAGGGAAGGGCATGAGCCCAGGGGGGGTGGTGGTGGTGGGGTGGTGGTGGTGGTGGTGGTGGCGGTGGGGTGTCCAGGTCCTCAGAGGGTGCCTCCTTTCCAGGGGCAAAATGTCTACAGCTGTCCGGGTCCCTTCCAGACCAGAGGAAGTGACTGTCAGCTTTTCCAGCCCCATGCCCTTTCTTGGCGCTCCGGGGAGCCCCAAACGCCACACTCTCAGGGGGTCTGTGGGGCCAGCTTCCTGGCTGGAGAGGTCTTGGGGGGGCTAGTTTTGGGGGCAGAGGGCGTAGCTTATGAGACCTTCCTGTCTGATAGGTTTTTCCTGACGCAGAGCTCAGGACCCCTCACCTCTTCCAGGGCAAGTTTGGGGTCTCGGGGGGTCCTGCAAGTTCCCAGAGCCAGATTTTGCTGAACCCAGAATTTCTGGGTCCTGGGTGCTGGGACCTAGATTTCTGTGGTCTGTGCGTATTTGTTAAGGCTGTACTGTTTTATAACCAATTCACTTATCAGGGTATTAATTCCGGACCTCTCATGTGCTCGTCAGTGTTCTAGAATTCATGAAGGCCTATGCTTGTGCTGCAGGTTGCGCCATAATCTGTTGGTGCACGGGGGGCCTCCAGGACCCCCTCATAACTGTCTCCGTTCTATGGCATGTCTCCTTTGTCAGAGCAATGGTGCCTTTGGGGGCTTAGGACCTCCACCCCTGAGGGGGGAACTGTCCTGGCTTTGGGGGTGGGGTATCAGCGGAGCTTCTGGCCTTTGTGTCCCTTTATCGCAGAGCCTGCGCCAGTCCCGAGCTCCACAGAATGAATGACTGTCCATCCTTCCAGCCCCCAAACCTTGGCACAAGCTGTTCGCAGGTGCTACCCATTCCTGCCCAGGATGTGCCTTTGGGGTGTGGCCTGGGCCTTGGGATTCAGCACCAACCCTGGGGCTTGTTGAAGACAAAGGTCTCTGGGATCCAGAAGCAATGAGGGCTTAGGGAGTCTCACCTAGCTGGCAGCCTCCTCCAGGCAGGCCTCCTGGAGACATATAGCCCAGGCAGGGGCTGCTTCTGGCTGAACTCTGTGCTCCCATGGTGGTGAGTTTTGGGAGATGGAGGTCTGGGCTCTCTGCTCAGCTTCCCAGGTCTGGCCCAGGAGGCCTCACGGAAGGGGAATTGCTTGCTGGCTCCTGGCAGTAGGGTGGGTTTTATAGGGCAAGTTGAGGCATGCTTTCCTACAAGAAGGGACTTGTAACTTTCCCTCTGTTTTTGCAGGGTTGAAAAACTTTGGTACCCCTCCTCCCTACTCCTCATTGGCTTGGTGCCCACACGGCTCCGATCCTGCAAGAAGCCTCTTCCAGCTCCTTCCCACACCTTGCCGGTGGCGGAGGCGCCGCCCGTGTTTTTCAAGGGCTGATGGAGATGCTGAGAGCTAAAGGCATGTTGATGGCCCCAGAGCCTGCAAATAAAACGCCAAAATAAAATTCAAAGCTTTATGAAGTGACTACAGAGTTTAACATCATATTGAAAAGTCACACACAGCTCCATCTTCCTCTTGCCTTAATTATATAACTATGGTAAAGCTAAACTCAAACAAATTTATTATGATGAAACTCAGAATTGTTAAAGCCCTTTTACTTTTTTTTCAATACTTATTTATTTATCTATTTGACAGACAGAGATCACAAGTAGGCAGAGAGGCAGGCAGGGGTGGGTGGGGGGAGAGGAAGCAGGCTCCCTGAGCAGAGAGCCGACTCTGGGGCTTGATCCAAAGACCCTGGGATCATGACCCCAGCCAAAGGCAGAGGCTTTAACCCACTGAGCCATCCGGGCGCCCTGCCCTTTTACTTTTTAACAGCACAAATGGGCTGGGGCTGACCTGCCCTGGCGTGGCTGCTCTGTGTCTTCCGGTGACTGTACCGGGACCCCTGAGCACAGCGCAGCGATGGGGAAGAAAGCTGAGGCAGAGGGGAGGGACAGCGTGCCTGCCTGTGGCCGCGAGTGGTGGTGCTCCCTTGCCCTGACTCACTAGGCAAGAGTAAAGTGCACTCGCCCCACTTTGTGGGTGTAAATCTCTCTGGGACCCAGGTCTGGCCACAAATGCCATGACTCCCGAGTGCAGCCCAGGCAGCTCAAGCCAGGGTTTATGGACACGCATTCTGGGCTCATTCAGGTGAGCTTTGGGCTGTCCCTGGCTTCCCTGTGATATGGGAAGCAAAGGCCAATGAAAAATGAAATGTCCTTACTGATGAAGTTCGCGAACCCAGGTGAGGTCCGGTGGGCTGAGGTCCGGTGGGCTGGGGTCCGGTGGGCTGAGGTCCGGTGGGCTGGGGTCCGGAGCCGATGACCCAGAAGGAATTCTTGAGACATCTTGGGTGCAAAATGGTGGTTTATTAAAGCCCGGGGACAGGACCCATGGGCAGGAAGAGCTGCTGCCCCGGGCTGTGAGGGGTGGCAGGTTATGTACCTTGCGGCTGGGGGAAGGTGAGGGAAAGGGAGGTTTCGGGGAGTTTTCACATGTTAAAGAGGACCTGCAAGGTGCCGGGGTGGGGGTGGTGGGGAGGCCTTGCCCTAGTGGCTTGATCTTTAGGTCAGGCACTAACATCAAGATAGCTGGGAGATCCTTGGTGGGGTGTTATGATTCTGCGATCATTCACATTCCCTTCTACCTCAGCCTCCCCCGGTTTATGGTGGGAGGAAGACATGAGGGCTTGCGGAACGGAGAGTTATTTGCCTCTGGAACTTTGTGCTGTTGAGAAGGGAACCTCCGTGTTTGTAGTTCTCAGGACATCTGTAGAGCAAGGGAGACTGCTGTCCCGCAGGACTGCGATCTCTGCAAGTCAACTGTCTGTTCATCGTCTATGGCAGTCAGGGCTGCCCGGGGAACGCTACACAGATTACGGAGGGGAGCGGGTGAAGAGGGGGTGCAAGGCGCCAGCTTCTGCTTTGTCTTCAGCCGGCCTCCTGCTCCCTCATCACTTACTACTTAAAACCCACGGACAAACCCTTGACCCTCCTCTGGGAGCTCAGTGCTCCCGGTTGACACTTCACTAAGAGCGAAAGGCGATCTTAACCAACATCCTGGGGTCCTGTGAATCTACTTTTTTTCCTTGAGAGAGAGCGATAAAAAGGGGGTGGGCAAGTACAGTGGGTGGGGGTGGCGGGAGGGACAGAGGGAGAGAGAGAGGGAGAGGAGGGCCCCAAGCAGGCTGTATACTCAGCCCAGAGCATTACATGGGACTCGATCTCACGATCCTGAGATCACGACCTGAGTGGAAATCAAGAGTCGGATGCTTAACCGACTGAGCCCCCCGGGCACGCCTGAGTCTACTTTAACATATAAAAATTCCTTTGGAAACTTCCTTTATCTCTACTCCCCAAAGGTATGTCGGCAGTCATACGCTTGGTGGCGTATGACCCACCAGTATACACTGGAAAGGTCCCGTGACTGAGGGTTTACTAGACAGTAATGATACTGTTTTCCTAACAGTAGCTAACCCGCTCAGTGTCCTGGAAACCTTGCTTCTGAAACACCTCAGAGGCTTGTGCTGGCCCTAACCCTCCCACTTAAAAGTGTATAATCGGCCTGTCCTCACAAGCCCCGTGCAGCTCTCTGTGCCCACGGGTCTTGTCCCTGTGCACTAATAAACACACCTTCTTCCACTGAAGAATTCTTTCTTGGCCGTCGGCTCCGAACCCTAACATTTCCACATCACAGGTGCGTTTTGTTTGGCCTGCATGGGACACAAGTGCTCTCTCAGAACTTGTCCCTTGCTGTCTCCTGTGAGACACCTGTGTTCGGTGTCTCAGCGTGGCTGCTCGGGGGTCCAGAGAAGCCTGGGCTGCATCCTCTGTGCTGCCGGCCCCCTCCGTGGGGTCCCTTTAGTGCTCAGGGAGTACAGTCAGCCTCCGAGCCTGGCCACTCACGGGCCAGGTGACTGAGACTGTCCTGGGAGGGACCAGGGATCTGCCTCTGGCTATCCTTTGTGCCAGGCCCACTGGGTGCACTCCCATGGGCCTTTCCAGACCAGCCTCACGGCCCCCTCTTGCCCTGGTCTGGGCCTGAGCGGGGAGCCACTGAAGGCCACCATGGGACGCAGCTCCGTGGGCTCCTGCCAGGGAGGGGAGGCTGCGGAGGCTAAGCCGCCTCGGGCTCCTGAGGTCAGCAGGATCCTGCTTCTGGCTTCGTCTGGAGGGTGTGGGGGCACGTGTGTTTCTCCTGGGGGTCCGGAAGTCTTCATTTGTGTGTCTCCCTGCTCTTGCCCTGCCACTCGTGTGCCTCAAGTGCTTGTTGGTATGGGTTCACGTGTGTGTGGCCCATGTGTTTGTGCCTGTGAGTGTGTGTGTGCATTTCCGAACCCACGTTTGTGTGTTCAGTCATGTGTCTGTTTCGGCATCTTAATGTGTGTTTGCGGGCGTGTGAGCCTGTGTGTCCCTGCATGTCCCGAGGGCATGTCTCCGTGGTTGTGCCCTGGGTCTCCATGCTGTCCCTGAACCTGCTACAGTGAAGATGCAGAGGAAAGTCCTGGGGGACAGCTTGGGATGCTGAGTCCTAGGGCATCTGCCTGCTCTGTGGTCTCCTGATTTGCCAGGTATCCTAGCAACGCTGCTGCCAGTCGCCTAGCAACCAGGTCCCCATCCTTGGAGATGGCTGCTCCAGGCAGGGTCTAGGCTCTGTGAGTAGAGCCTGTGCAGGAAGAAGGACCTCATGACTTGGAGGCTGGTGACTCAGCTAAGGGGTCACCCACACAGCATGTGACCCCAGTGCCAGGAAGGAGGCAGCTCCATGGGAGCTGTTCAGCTGCACGGGTGCTAGGGGCCCAGGCTGTGAGGAGATGAAGCTCAGGGGTCGCTTTGGGAACCCAGCTAGGGCAGAGACACCCTTGGTGTGTCTCAAAGTGGCAGACGGATCTGGGTTTCACAACACGGAGGGGTAACGCTCCCGCCTGCAGAAAGCTGATGCTGATGGCGGTGACCTCCGTGCAGGGACAGATGAGCCTCCACCGTGGACCTGTGGAGTGCACAGTGGGCACACAGGGTGCACTGTGGAGTCGAGGCACCCTGCTGGTCCAAGAGCCTCGGACCCACTTAGCGCTGGCCAGGCAGGCGTCCTGCTGAGCACACACCCTCCTCTTGGCCTGCCCCTGCTCCGCCGGGGACACCGCTGAGGGGCCCTTTCTGGGCCAACCGGGGCTGGTCTGGGTCCACCCGAGGCAGTGTCTCTGTGTGGTAGACGAGGCCCCGCCTCTGTGTCCCGGTCTGTGTGTCTTGTGGGCGTCCCCCTGACTCTCTGTCCCCTGTCCCTGTGTCCTTGTGCGTATGTCTAACCCTCGACTCAGTTCCCGCGTGGATCTGCGTCCCTGTGTCCCTGTGTGGGAGCTGCTCTCTGTCGCTCATCCCGCAGTGTGCGCTCAAAGGACATCCAGTGCGGGGGCGGGGGGGGGCGGCGACCCCCCCTTCCCTGCGGCCCCTCACCCCGCCCTCAGGGCCCCTCCTCCTCAGGAGCGGCAGGCTCCGCCCCATCCCCCAGCTCCGCGCCAGGCTGCGGCGTCTGGTCTGGCATCTGCTGGGAAGCAGCTCCCGCCGCAGCCCGGTGCAGCCCCGCAGCCCCGCGCGGACCTGCGGCTGGTCGGGCAGTGGCATCCCAGACCCGCACCGGCGGGGCTGAGGGTTAGAGCCGCCACAGCCTCGGCTCCCACGGAGGTTGCTAAGGTAAGGCCTAAGCTGCAGGGGAGTGGGGGTCGGGGGTCTGGAGTCTGGGGTCCGGTGTGGACAGACTGCAGCCCTCGGGCAGGACTGGGGAGGGGCAGGAGGGAGTCGTGTCCTGTGTCCCACGGGTTTCTGGGTGTGTCTCTGCCCCTTTTGTGTCTGTGTGTGCCCGAGGTCAGGTCTGGACGTTTCTGTGGGTGGTGTGCACACATGGCTATCTGTGTGCCCCTCAGCCACTGTGGGTGGACACGTGTGTTGGTGTGTGACTGTGTGACTACACACGCAAGTCCCATGCAGGAGACTGTCGGCCACGCGAGACCGCGTCCTCATCTGCACACACGCGTCTAGACACATCCCTGTCTGTGCACACAGGTCTGCTTGTCTCCATGGTTTCTGCGTGTGTGTGTGTGCCTCTGCGTCCGTGGCTGTGGAGGGGGGTGGCGGGGGCTGCACACCCTGTGCTTGGAGGCCTCCAGGCTGGGAGGGGTCAGGTGCTGTGGTCATGTGTCCCTGTTCCCTCCAGGCACAAGGTGGCTTTGCACACAGGGAGGCAGAATGGAGTCCCTCTTCCCTGCTCCCTTCTGGGAGGTCCTCTACAGTGGCCACCTGCAGGGCAACCTGTCCCTCCTGAGCCCCAACCACAGCCTGCTGCCCCCCCACCTTCTGCTCAACACCAGCCACGCCGCATTCCTGCCCCTTGGGCTCAAGGTCACCATTGTGGGGCTTTACCTGGCTGTCTGCATTGGGGGACTCCTGGGGAACTGCCTCGTCATGTATGTCATCCTCAGGTAGGCTGGGGACCCCCCCCGCGCCGCTACACAGGGGAAGCAGGCAGGGGGCTGTGTTGGGTGGGCCTGCCAGGTAGAGGTTCTGCACTGTCCCGTTCAATTTCTGGTCATCCTGTCGGGTGGCGTCAGGGGCAAGGTCGGTCTGAGGCCCTGGGTACTCATGTCTTCACGGCGGGGGCACAGGACTAGGGGGAGAAGGAAAGGGAGGGTCTTGCTCACCCTGGTCCTGGTAGGTGGGGGGGGGGTGTAGCCGTGTCCCCGATCGAATGTCCCCCTGACTCCTGACAGATCACACCCCCTGACGCGGGGGGCCCAGCTCCTCGTCCAGCCATTGTGGGAAGATCGCATGGATCTCACCGTGACCCTGAGAGGCAGCTCTGGCTCAGCAGGTTCCCAGCCGGTGCTGGGGCTTTGCCCGAAGCCCCTCCCCTTCGGCTCCGGCGGGGTCTGGGTCGACTCCAGCATGTGCTGGTGCTTAGACTGGGAAAGCCTGGGGGATCAGAAGGACTGGCCATCATAGAAACAGCATGGGGACATTGTGAGGACGGGAGTGCATGTGTGCGTGTGTGTGCATGGATACACGTAGGTACAAGCATGCACACACAGGTGAGCACACAGATCTGTGAAGTGCACACATGTAGGTGGGTACACAACAGTGCACGCACATACATGTGTGTCTGCACATGTGCATGGGTGAGAGTGTCCACACATGAGTTAACGTGCGGAGCTTTGTGCCTGTGCACATACATGTGTACCTTATAGCCGGGCACGTGTGTACAAGCACACACATGCAAGTGTGCCCCCGCCCACACCAGTGTGAGTGCCCACGTGTGGAAAACCAGTGTGTGAGTGGACACATGCAAGGTGTGTGTTGGTGTGTAAGGTGCACATGCTTATGCAGGGGGCAGGGAAGAGCAGCTGTCTGTCTGTAGTGCTGAACCCCAGGGGACCGGGCTCCCATGGCCCTCTGTGGCGGGGGGGGGTGTGCTGCAGGTGACAAGTGTCCCAGCCTGTGGTGGTCTGTTTCACCCTTCCTGTCATCACCGCTTCTCTGTCTCTCTCCTCTGCCGTGGGGCATCCACACTCAGAGCCGCATCCTCGTCCTTATCAGAGCAGACAGGGAAGGTCCCCAGAGACACTGATGGGCAGGGACAAGCCTGTGTGTCAGAACAATGTATTCTGACCCCGCGGACTGGGATCGGCTGCCCCAAGGCACCACTTACAAGCCCTGCTCTTGTTTTTTTTTTTTTTTTTTTTTTTTTAAGCCCTGCTCTTCTTAAGAGACTTTATTATTTTTTTTTAAAGATTTTATTTATGGGGCACCTGGGTGGCTCAGTGGGTTTAAGCCTCTGTCTTCAGCTCAGGTCTTGATCCCAGGGTCCTGGGATCAAGCCCCACATCCGGCTCTCCGCTCAGTGTGGAGCCTCTCCCCGCCGCCCCCCCCCCCCGCCCCGCCTGCCTCTCTGCCTACTTGTGATCTCTCCCTCTCTGTCAAATAAATAAATAAAATCTTAAAAAACACCTGAAACTACATTAACACAACCTGGTCCCCCCAAGTCCATAGTTGACACTACGGCTCGTGCGTGGTGTACATTCTGTGAGTTTTGACAAATACGTACTGACATGTGCGCATCACACAGAATAGTCTCACTGCCCCGAGACCGCTCCATGCTCTGCTTTCTCACCGCCCCCCGCCCCCAGCCCTGGCAACCACAGGGCTTTCGCTGTCTCCATTGCTCTGCCTTCTCCAGAAGGTCATGTAGTGGAACGGTACACTGCAGCTTTCTCAGACGGCTTCTTCCACTTAGTGATTTCCATTTAAGCTTCCTCCATGTGCTCTCATGGCTTACTAGCTCATTTCTTTTTTTTTAAGATTTTTAAAATTTATTCATGAGAGAGATAGAGGGAGAGAGAAAGGACATAAGTGAAGGGCTGGGCAGAGGCAGAGGGAGAAGCAGACTCCCCACTGAGCAGGGAGCCCAATGCAGGACTTGATCCCAGGACCCCGGGATCATGCCCTGAGCCGAAGGCAGACGCTTCACCGACTGAGCCATCCAGGCACTCCCAATATCTCGTTTTTTAAATCTCTGAATATTGCTCCATTTTCTGGACCTACCACAGCTCGCTCGTCACTCACTGCAGGACGTGGCGGCTTCTAAGTTCTGGCGGTTATGAACATAGCTGCTAACATCTGCGTGCAAGGTCTTTTTTTGGTGTAGATGTAAGTTTTCAGCTCCTTTGGGTAGAAATCAAGGAGTGTGTTTAGCTTGGTAAGAGACCACCAAACTGTCTTCCAAGGCGGCTGTGCCATGTTGCTTCCCCCAGCGACAGCGACGGTTCCTGCTGCGCCGCACGCTCGCCGGCCGGAGGTACCAGCGCTCGAGGTTTTGCCTGTTCCAGGAGTCTGCGGTAGTAGCTCCCTGTTCTAATTGGTGAGGTGTCTGGTACGTCTTTGGCTTTTTTTTTTTCTTTGTTCTTGAGAGAGAGAGAGACCCGGGGAGGGGCAGAGAGAGAGACTCTCCAGCAGACCCGGCTCTGAGCAGGGAGCTCCAGATGGGGCTCAATCCTGGGACCCTGAGATCAGGACCTGAGCCCAAACCAGAAGTCAGATGCTTAACTGATCGAGGCCCCCAGGCACCCCAGGTTTTCTGTTTTCTTATTGTTGAGTTTTAACGGTTTTTTTTTTTTGCATATTTTTGACAGCAGTCCTCTCTCAGATGTGTCTGTGTCTTCTGGTTCTCTTGATCCGCTTTTTGACCAGCTCTTTTTTTTTTTTTTTTTAAAGATTTTATTTATGGGGCACCTGGCTGGTGGTGGATTAATTAATCCAGTGGATTAAAGCCTCTGCCTTCAGCTCAGGTCCTGATCCCAGGGTCCTGGGATCGAGCCCCGTGTCCGGCTCTCTGGTCGGCGGAGATCCTGCTTCCCCCTCTCTCTCTGCCTGCCTCTCTGCCAACTTGTGATCTCTGTCAAATAAATAAATGAAATCTTAAAAAAAAAAAAAAAGAAAAAAATGAATCTCTTAAAGATTTTATTTATTTATTTGACAGAGAGAGATCACAAGTCGGCAGAGAGGCAGGGGGAAGCAGGCTCCCCGCCGAGCAGAGAGCCCAGTGCGGGGCTCGATCCCAGGACCCCAAGACCACGGCCTGAGCCAAAGGCAGAGGCTTAACCCACTGAGCCGCCATGTGTCCCTGCCTGCTCTTTTTTTTTTTTTTTTTTAAAGATTTTATTTATTTATTTGACAGACAGAGACTACAAGTAGACAGAGGCAGGCAGATAGAGAGGAAGGGAAGCAGGCCCCCCCGCTGAGCAGAGAGCCTGATGTGGGACTCGATCCCAGGACCCTGAGATCATGACCTGAGCCAAAGGCAGCGGCTTAACCCACTGAGCCACCCAGGTGCCCCCCCTGCCTGCTCTTTTTAAGACCACTTAGATCCTCTGGGTCTAAGTGTCCTCCTATACAGAGTGTGGACCAGTATAGCCTTTTGTAAAATCTTAAATCTTATAAAATCTTAAATGACAATGAAATCCATGTGGCGAGCTTGGCTCAGGTGTCTGCTATTGTGGTCCTTGTGCTGTTGTTTGGTCATAATTCAGGTCTGTTCGTGCTGATTACAAACCTTTCTCTAAGACGCAGAACTGACCCAGATCCTCTTATAGTAGGTTCAGTGACATGGAGCCTCGTCACCTCTGGTGCCGCTGCTGCCAACACGGTCATCCCCGCCGTCACTCGCCCCAGCTCTGCGACCTCATCTCCACGACCTCACTGCTGTCTCCACCTCCACCCACACAGTCACCACCCCACCCACCCCCCACTTCCACCCCCCACACTTATGACCCCCCACCATCACCAATATTATTACTATTAATTTAGTCAACAGATATTTATTAAGCAGCCGTAATGTCCCCAGACCTGTTCCTTGGGTACAGCCAGACCACATTCGCTCCTCTCCCATTCCTGTCACCATTTCCCGTCTCTATCTGCAGACCACAACATGGGCTGTGATGGCCGCGCATGGCCTCTTACAGACTTTGGAGCCCTTAGAGATCTCTGGTGTCTGTAAGGCCAACCTTGCAGTGCGTGAAGGTCTTTAGGGGGACCGGCAAGGGAGGAGGAAGGCTCTTCTTCTCAGGAGTCCTACCTCTTTGATCCCACGTGGATGTGTGCCCCGGTACCCTCCATGTCCAGTCTTTGGGTCTGGAACCCTTTTGTGTGTGCTGGGAGGACTGCTTGCTCCCCAGCTCCACGCCCTTATGCTGGGCCCAGGAACCTGCATTTTGACAAGGGCCTCAGACTGGGAGCTCCTCATGGCGGCAATAAGAAGGACCCTGGGCTCTGCTGCCAGGTCCGGCCACGGGCACTGGATGAAGCCTTCCTTTCCCTGTCCTCTGCAGACACACCAAGATGAAGACGGCCACCAACATCTACATCTTTAACCTGGCCCTGGCAGACACTTTGGTGCTGCTGACACTGCCCTTCCAGGGCACGGACGTCCTCCTGGGCTTCTGGCCATTTGGAAATGCCCTGTGCAAGACAGTCATTGCCATCGACTATTACAACATGTTCACCAGCACCTTCACCTTGACCGCCATGAGTGTGGACCGCTATGTGGCCATCTGCCACCCCATCCGAGCTCTCGATGTCCGGACGTCCAGCAAGGCTCAGGCTGTCAACGTGGCCATCTGGGCTCTGGCGTCCGTGGTCGGTGTTCCTGTTGCCATCATGGGCTCGGCGCAGGTCGAGGATGAAGGTCAGGGGTGGCCCCCTTCCCCGGTGGTCTTGTTGCCTGGGTCGCAGAGCGTCCTTCCGGGTCCACCCACCCTGACCCTGGTTTTCTCCCTGCAGAGGTCGAGTGTCTGGTGGAGATCCCCGCCCCACAGGACTACTGGGGCCCCGTGTTTGCCGTCTGCATCTTCCTCTTCTCCTTCATCATCCCCGTGCTTGTCATCTCCGTCTGCTACAGCCTCATGATCCGGCGGCTGCGTGGCGTGCGCCTGCTGTCCGGCTCCCGCGAGAAAGACCGGAACCTGCGGCGCATCACGCGGCTGGTGCTGGTGGTGGTGGCCGTGTTTGTGGGCTGCTGGACGCCTGTGCAGGTCTTCGTGCTGGCACAAGGCCTGGGGGTGCAGCCGGGTAGCGAGGCTGCCGTGGCTGTCCTGCGCTTCTGCACGGCGCTCGGCTACGTCAACAGCTGCCTCAACCCCATCCTCTACGCCTTCTTGGATGAGAATTTCAAGGCCTGCTTCCGAAAGTTCTGCTGTGCCCCGGCCCTGCGCCGGGAGACGCAGGTGTCCGACCGTGTGCGCAGCATTGCCAAGGACGTGGCCCTTGCCTGCAAGACTTCTGAGACAGTACCACGGCCTGCATGACTAGGCGTGGACCTGCCCATGGTGCCCGTCAGCCCGCAGAGCCCATCAACACCCAACACGGAGCTCACCCAGGTCACTGCTCTTTAGGCTGACCCTGAACCTGGTTCCTGGGCATTGCCGGACTTGCAGACTTCTGCGTGGCCTCAGAGGGCCTGGTGACATCATGGGACAGGTCATATGGTAGCCGCCCTCCTAGTAAGTAGCAGAGAGGCGACACCTGCCATGAGTGTGCCCGGCCAGAGCCCCTGCCAACACCATAACCCTGATGGGACTCTGCTGGCCTCTCCCCCACGGCGCCCTGCGGGCTCTGGGTATGGGCCACCTGCTGCCTGTGCCATGTGCTCTCTGCGGGGGGCCCTGCAACCCCTCCTTGGGGTTTGGAGCTGCCTCAAGTGTCATTACTTCCCCGTCCCCCACGCCCGCCTCTGAGAGGCTTCTGAGGGGCTTTTTGCTCCCGAAGCACAAAGAACCGTCAACCACAGATGTGGCTGTCCAGGGGTGTGGCCTGAAGGGACAGCGGGCTGCTCGGTCACCTTAGGCCACTTTTTCATTCTGGAAACAGCCCCGGAGCCCTGGTCTTGGCTGCACAGCGCTGGAGGGGAGGGGCGCCCTGCTGTGCTCTGTCCCTGGGTCCTCCGCGGCTCTCTTGAAATCAGAGGTCAGCAGTTTTGCAGCCGACAGGCCCTGCACCCTGTTTGGACCCTTGTGGACCTGGAAGCGGAGTGGCCGTGGGGACGGACTCTGCTCTGCCTCTCTGGCGACTGGCCCGTGTCACTGACAAACCTCCAGGGCTCTTGGGGGCGGGGGGCGAGCTTCCCGCTGCCACTGTGAGAGGGGTCTGGAGCCAGAACACCGTGGCCGGGGAGGAGCTCCCTGCTGCGGGGCCCGGAGCAGGTGGGGAGCTGCCGTCTTCCTGCTCTGAGGTGGGGAGCTGCCATCTGGCGAATTTGCAGACACTCTTTCCTGTAGATAAACTATGGAAACCCAGCACCGGAAGAGACCATCCTGCCTCCACCCGTGAGCGGAGCCGCTGACCTCAGCCAGGTGGTCTGAGCTCCTGCAGGGAACAGGAAGCACTGACTTTCGGCTGGCTTCTCCTGCTTCAGGGAGCCCCAGCTCTGGGGTTCGTTCCTGGGGGGGTGGAGCCGTCCAGCGGGGCGTGCTGGTGGGACTGTCGCTTCGCTATTTATGCATGCGGCCTGTGCCGTTTCCCCCACACGGAACCAACCCGAATCTTGTCTCCAGGGGTCATTGGGGCCACCATAAACCCCTTCCCACTGAGCAGGTGTTTCTGACTCCCGTGGGGTGGGCCTCTGGGGTAAAGAGTCCTCCACCTGCTCTGGGCTCCTCACTTGGCCGGGCTCTGTCTTCATGGGATGTTCCCCTTGGAGGCTGCCAGGCTGTGACCTCCAGAAGGTGTGGTTTCGTGATGCACTGGAGGTCTGTTTCCTTTCCTTCAGCACAAATAGCTCCTCCTTGAACAACCAGCTACAGCACCTACATCCTGCCCCCGCGGCTAGAGGCTCCCTGCTGGTCGGGGTGGGGTGTGCTCTTCCCACGGGGCCCCACGTTTCTCTCACCCTACTGAGCCCCTGCCGACCGCTCCCTGCCCCAGCCCTCCCCCCTTCCTTGAGCAGACCCAGCAGAGTTTGGAAGATGAACAGAACAGCCTCCATTGGTGGCCCTGAGATGGGGACATGCCTCCGGCTCTGGTGTGGATCCAGTTTGGTCCAGGTTGACCCTTGGGGTGGGTGACCCTCTCAGAAAGAGGGACATCAGAGGGAGTGCGAGGGCAAGCTCGGGGGGGGGGGGCAGTGTTTGGCCCCTGCAGAGGGGCTGGTGTGCACTTTCACACCAACCTTAACGATGGGCACTTGGCTGTTCAAACAGACATTTAGCATCACGGGGAAGTTTGGGAATGAGGGGCCTACGGCAGCGGGTACCTGAGGAGTGCTGGGGAGACGTGCGGTGGGGCGGGGGGGGGAGTGCGGGTGGTGGGGGTACCCTAACCTGCTCGCCCCGCCCCGCAGTGAGCATCTGCAGGGAGATGGGCCCTGCAGGGTCAGGTGCATTGGGTGGAGTGAGGAGCCTGCCCCTGCCGCCCCCCCTCCACTCCCCTCCTGTTCCCACGGCTTCTCAGGCTCGGGCACCCTGTTCTCTCACTCATTTGTACCCGCTCACACCTCGGATGGGCATTGAGAGCCCCCGCTCCTCTCCTCAAGAAGCTTCCAGGGACGGGCAGTGCGGAGGCCGTAATGAGGGCTGCTGCTGCAGAGGAATGACCGCACTGCGGGGAGCAGGACTCAGAGCCTTCCAGGGAGAGATGTGAGTGTGAGTGATGGTTTAGCAAATGTCCACAGGCCCTGTGCATGGGCTGGGCTTGGGGACTTGCTCCTAATGAACAGAATGTGGCACGTGGCCTCCAGGACAGTCTTGAATGGCATCCAGGTCTCCTCTGGCCTCTCCCTGCCCACCTGCTCGCCCCCTGGGGCCAGCCGCCAGGGAGTGAGGTTGCCCCAGCAGCCCTGGGGGGAGTCTGGATGCTGAGGACCTGAGGTCTCCTGCCGCAGGCCGTGCGCGGGGACCTCCTTGGAAGCAGCACCTGTGGCCCTCATCCAGCCTTCAGGCGACCAGAGCCTCAGCCGCAGGCCTGACCCTAACCTCAGGAGAGGGTCTGAGCTAGAACCATTCCAAAACTGCTCCCGAATCCTTGGCCCATGGGAGCTATGAGACAAGGTTTCAAGCCGATAGATTCTGGGGAAGTTTGTTACACGGCCACGGAGCACGGTGTTGTCAGGAGGAGAAGGGGGGAGAGAGTGTTTGAATTGTATCAGGCTGAGAGGAGAGAGGTCAGAGGGATGCGTGCGGGTCTGAGCTCCGAGGACACACGTGACTAGGGACACTGGAATGTAGGACAGGTAGTGGCCATGCACCTTGGGGTGACCTCACGGGTGGTGAATGGTGGGTGGAGTGTGGCAGGGGACGGACTGCTCCGAGCTCCCCGCCGTGAGGACGACAGCCGGTCTGGGCCCCGGGAGCTCTGGAAGGTATTGAGAGGTGCCAGTGACCCCAGGTAGCACGGCCTGAACCCCAGGCATAGAACCAGCTGGGAGCCATGGCGCCAAGGCTGGGGATCCTGGCCAAGGCCTGCTAGGGGACTTGTCCCCTCTTCCCAACTCCTGGAAGAAAATGGTCTCTGAGTGGCCAGCCCCTCAGTGTCCCCTCCCTGCCCCTGGAGGCTCAGCGTGGAGCTCCTGCTGGAAGAATCTAGGCCCCAGGCCACACCCAGGGAGAAAGGGGTCCAGATGCCAGCCCATCCACGTAATAGATGTCCTTTCTAGACTGTGGGTGTCCAGAGGTCCTAGCAGAAGGGCCCTGGGTCCTAGAGCAGGATTTGAGGGGGCCACAGCAGGGGGAGGTCAAGAGAGGTCACAAGAGGGGCACAGGTTTCCTGGTGAAATGCCATCCAAGTTTCCAGCGATGAGTGTGCAATTCGTGGCCGCCTTTGCGGACTGAGTCTGTGGCTTCGCAGTAACATGTGGCTTTCCTGTCCCAGGTGTTCCCACTTTGATCATCTGTTCGTACTGTCTGGGGAGGAGCCAGCCTGAGCGTCCCCTCGAAGAGATCACAGTTTGGGTTTCTTTCCTCCAGATCACGGCTGTCAAGGAGGGTGGGGAAGGGGCATCCGGGGAGGTTGGTTGTCTGTCTGTGCTTCCGCCGGTGAGTAGAGTCGGGATGTCTGTTGTGCCAAGAGCTTTGGCCGGGGTCAGAGTGGTGGGGTGGGGGCAGGACTTGTACCCCGCAGCCTCTCACCCAGGGGCTGTCCAGGTGGCCGACTTGGACAGGGACAGGCTCACAGTTGTCTCTGCAGGTGTGGTGGCTAACCTTCGTAGTCTTTCTCTCTCTGCTTGGAGAAGGCGATGATGGGATGTGAGCAAGTGGGGCCTTCCTCCGAAGGGACAGCACTTGTCCTAAGATATCCCGGGGCGCTGGTGGGAGGGGTGCTCGGGCCGCTGGACACCAGCACGTGCTCTGGAAGGTGTTCCGGAAGCTCTCACCAGGAAGGGTAGAGGAGAGTGTTGGGATGCGAGCCGGCACAGCTCCTCAGCTCCTGGGCTGGAGACCGGTGATGGCACAGGAGACTCGGACGGCCAGGGACGGCTGAGGCAGGTGTGCGCTCAGGGTCACGAGGGAGGCCAGTTGGAAGGGCGTCCAACAGAGCAGGCCCATGGCCAGCACAGCCAGAACCAGGCCGGTCGTCTTCTGCTCGGCCTTGCCCAGAGCTTTGGTTGTGGAGTGAAGTTGCGGGGCCCACAGCCGATGAGGCAGGTCCACACAGAGCACACAGAGGATACCGCAAAGCCCAGGACCAGCATGTGGATGCATCCTTGAACCAGGCTCTCTCAGGCTTTGGGGAGCTCAGCCTGCAGCTCGTGGCCTGCAGCTGGTTGCTGTGGACCACAGCAAGGGCACCATGATGGTGACCTCGACCCAGACACAGGCTGATCTTTGTCCAGGAGGGTGTGCCGGGGCCCGGGGCGGGACCTCGTGGCGGCCAGCATCCTGGGTGGTGGTCCACACTCACAGTAGCCAGGAAGTAGGTGCTGTAGAAGAGAATCTGGACAGCCGGCACCCGTTTGCAGAGCGGCTCCCTGAAAGGCTGGGGCAGCAGTGGTGGCCCCATGACGAGGGCGGGCAGCACCAGCACCAAGAGACTGACGGCAACAGCCAGGTTCAGGATGGACACATGGGTCACCGTCCTCCTGCTGGGCCCCCTCAGGGTCACGTGGAGAGAGCTGTGTCGCCTGTCAGCACATGGTAGTGGATCAGGGAGTACACGGCCGGCAGCAGCTCATGGAGGGTGGCGTTGGGCCTGGTGCCATCGTCCTGAGTGTGGTTGGTGCCTGTTGTGGCCTGGAACGGGGAGCCTCTGCGTTCAGGGGGACCCAGGCCAGCAGCCTGCATCCTGAGGTGCGACCCGGGGCCGGCTGGCGATGCCTGGGAGTGGGGAGGCTGGGTAGGGGCCTCCTGGGGCTGGGTTCGGAGAGACAAAGAGACATTTGGTCTTTACTCTGAGCTTAGCACAGCAGCCCCTCATGCTCTCCGGCAGAGGCCGTGGCCATTTTGCCCTCCCCTGTCCTGCCCACCACCCACATGTAATCTACATGGGATCAAGGCGGTGCCCATGCAAACACACCTCCCAGGCTCACCGTTCCCCCCTCAAATCCAGGGGTCCTGAAGCCAGAGCCCTCCCAGTCACAGCCCTGTGGGACCACTGCTCTTTGCCCCACTGACCTATCTGATGACATGTGACCAGAAGTTGGTGACCCCGGTGGTTGTGTGCAGGAGGCCAGTGCCGGCTGGGGCAGTGGTGGTGGAGGGAGGTGACGCCCACTGATGGGCTCTCGCCAGGGTCCCTGTCAGCTCTCTGCCGTCCGGGGAGCTTTTAGGACATGCCTGGGCAGCAGCCTCAGTGCGGCTGGCTTCCCAGTGAGTCTCCAGCCTGGCGGCAGCTGGTACCAGCACAAAGGAGCCGTGAAGGAGGGAGGCGGACCCGCTGGTTGACTTGGAGCGCTGGGAAGCAGTGGGGGCAGGAGCTGTGGTAGTACCTATCGTCATCCCCAGGGTCCCCGTGGTGCTCAAGGGCCTGGGTGGATTCTCCAGCCAGCGGCCCTGGGGTGTGTGTGTGTGCGCGCGTGTGCGTGTTCCTGTGCGTGCATGTTCCTGTGTGCGTGTTCCCGTGTGTGTTCCTGTGTGTGCATGTTCCTGTGTGTGTGTGTTCCTGTGTGCGCACGTGCATGTTCCTGTGCGCGTGTTCCCGTGTGTGTTCCTGTGTGTGCGTGCGTGTTCCTGTGTGTGGGGGGTGTGCAGTGCGGGGTCTCTGGAGTGCCCGGGCCTGTTGGCAGTCGGAAGGGGCCATGTCTGCATGCCCCACCGAGCACATCTGTGCCTCCGTCTGTGGGTCTCTGTGGACTTGGGCACCCTTATCTGTGTAAAAGTGTGTGCACCTGTGCGTGTGCAAGTGTGTTCGTATGTGCATGCGGTTTCTGGGGGAAGCTCTGTCCCTGTGTTTGGGGGGCTCGGTATAGGTCCCAGCTGCATGGAGGGATCTGAGGGTCTGGACGTCTTTGTGTGGAAGCAGAATTTCTTGCTCACAGACAACCCAGCTCCTCTCTCTCTCATCGTGTTTTTTTGGTCGAGAGAAGAACATGTGCGTGGGCAGCAACCACACAGGCGGTGGATGTCTGCGGAGAGATGTCTGCCTCTCGTCCACCTCTTGGTCCCTCCGTGAGCTGCCCGCTGCCACCAGCCACTCTCACAGTCTTGTTCACTGATACCCAGACCCCGGGGTTGCTGCAGATCTGGAAGGTTCCTCTGCATGATTCTGCGGAGACACGGCTGCCTGCGGCCGGCACAGGGTCTCCCACGCTCGCCCCTGCCTTCTCCCCTCACCAGCACCCCAGTCTCGTGTTCCCAGGGCCTGAGTCAGGATAGGAGCCCGGGTAGTTGCCCCAGCACCCCGAGGCCACCAGGCCTGAGGCCGTGACCAGGGCACCAGCCTCCCATGCTGTGGGCCTAGAAAGGGGCACAGCGGGGTGTGAGAGGCCTGCAAGCCTCAGCCAGGGCTCCCGCCGCCGCCCTAGGGCTGAGAGCCTGCACCCAACAGGGGACCCTTCAGGTTAGACCTGCTGCCTGTCCTGGAGGACCCCGGGCCTCCCCCGTGGGCCTTCACTCACCTTCCTGCGGGAAATGTGGGCCTGGGTTTCTGGGGCGTGTAGGGCCCTGTGGCTAGAACTTCGGGGCAATTTACTGTCCCCCACGAACACCCTCAGATTTCACAGATTATTTTTACAAAAAGGTGTGTTTGTTTATTTGAGAGAGAGCCTGTGAGCAGGGTGGAGGCAGAGGGAGAGGGAGTTTTTTAAGCAGACTCCATGCTGTGTGCGGAGCTGTGCCGGGCTTGAGCTCACGACCCTGAGGTCACGACGCTGAGATCATGACCCGAGCTAAAACCAGGAGTGGACGCTGAACCGACTTGACCCCCTGAGGAACCCCGATGTCACAGATTTGAATGAGGAGATGCTCTTTGAGACAGGAGGGAGCCCGGTCCCTGCTTCTCTGAACCCTGGGTACCCAGGGTGAGGGGCGCTCTGTGGCCTGGGTGCGCTCCGGGCTGAGAACCAGCAAGGCCAGGGCTGGAAGTCTGAGGAGTAGGCTTGTGGGCGGCTCCTTCCTACAGTCTGGGGCTGGACTTCTTGATTTGGGGATTCTTGTGGGGGTGGGGCTAGGGTTATTTCACGGCTCCGGAATACCAGACGCAGGACGGAGAGAGGGTTGGGACCTAGGGCGCGCACGGCCCCGTTCCCCTGGCTGTACAGCCAGTGCTGGGCTGTGCTGAGCGGCTGGCCACTCTGGGCTTGCTTGTGGGCCTTCCCTGGGAGGGGTGCGCCCTGGGGTCTCCGTTCCCTGATCACCTTAGGAGGGGCCAGGGCTCTGTGTACCCTCTGGCCAGCGTGGAGCCGATCGGTGTCCTGTCTTGCCCTGAGCACCAGGACTGGGGTGGGGGTTCCTCCCAGCACGGTCTGCCCCTGAGGGCACCTGCGGCTTTGCCCCTTCGCAGCAAGACACCAAGCACCGCCCCAACTTTCTCTGGGCCAGGTAGTCTTTCTAAAGTCCTTGGGAGGGGGAAGAGCCCGGGGTCAGAAGGAGAAGAACCCTCACGGGGCTCCCTCCGAGGCTACCCTGAGTCCGGGTTTCACCCCCCCAGTGTCTGGCGGGGTCTGGGACTCTGAGTCCCTCCCAGACAGGCTCTCTGCTCTCCTGAGTCTGTCCTGGGGGCTGGCCCGGCTTCCCTTTAGCCTGTTACATCTGAAGTGGGATGGGGGCAGGAAGAGGGGAGGGTGGGGGGCCCAGCGGCAGCAGGGGCTGGAGGGGAACGGGGGTCCCGGCTGTGGGTGCCCAGGACCCCCGGGAGCCGGCTCCGACCTGGCAGGGGCAATGAATCCCAGAGGCTTCTTCCCAGCCTCAGGAGCCCCACAGGGACACCGTGGCCCAGGGCCCCGAGCCCCAGCCCCGACTCCCCCAGCCCTTCATCTGCTCTGTGGGCTGGCACTGGGGAGGGTCAGCCTGTGCAATTGATTTCCATTTTCAGAAATGAGTCAGGCGGGGCACTTCCCGCCAGTGGAGAGGAGCCCTGGAGGAGGGAGCCGTGGAAGGCGGTGTGCGTCCTGCTAGGTGTTGGTGAGCCCAGGTTCGCGCATCGCTGTGTGCGACGGTTCACGTGTTCGGGGAAGCAGATCCAGAGACCCCAGGGGTGGTCTTGCCCCCTCAGAGCAGAGCAGGGGCAGGGAGGGGCATGGCCCAGCGTGGCAGGCAGGGGGAGTCGGGACCCTCGCAGACAGAGCCGGAGCAGAGGGGGGGGGTGAGAGGAGCAGAGCGGGGTGGGCCAGGCTGGCTGCCCGCTAAGTGTGGGGCTCGGCCAGACGCCCTCACCTCCACAGCTTTATTCTCACGGTCGTTTGTGTGTGGCAGTCACTTTCCACCCTGACTAAACCGGTTGACTTGGGTCTCCGCATGTGTACACGCACACACTGATACGGGCACCTGCGGACACGCGCACAGACACATGAACACACGGAGACACACGCTTATGCACATGCATGGCTTCCCTGTGCCCTGTCTCAGCCCTGTGCAGGCAGGCCTGGGGGGTGTGGGGGGGCTGTGTCCTGCTGGCTGGAGTCCAGGCCTGTCCGCTCTCCTGCCTCCCCCTCACTGGTTCACCAGGAGCAGGGACAGCGCGAGCTTGAGGCCCCTCAGGGGAAATGCTGCTGAGAGTGCCTGGGTCTTGGTGGCTCTCAGTGGGTAACCGGGGAGCATAGCTCACTGGAAATGGGCAAGTGACTCAGAGCCCATTTCCCTACGATGGGAACCAGGTTTTCCCTCTTCTCCAGGGAAGCAGAGAGAGCTCTGGGTTTAGGAAACGGAGGGGGGCTCCTCTCCTACAGGACCCCCCCCCCAGCCCTGGGCGCCCAGCTGCTTCCCTTCCTCCAACAGCCAGTGGGCCCTGAGCTGTGCCCAGGACGACATGGCTCGGGGGTTCCTGAACCTGCTCAAGGAAGGTGAGAGAGGCTTGGGGTAGCCAGACAGGGGTTCCACAGGGGCTTTTGCTCAGTCTGCTCTCAATAACCCCCACGCTGTGGAAGGGAAGCATCAGGACAGCCTGAGCTGTGGTCTAGGACGAGGCACGCTATGGGGAAACAGAGCAGAGGGTCTTGTGTGTGTGTGGCGCATAGAGGGCCACAGGGGTGGGAGACGCCTGTGGGGAGGAAGGGGCCATGGGCTTTGTCTGCCCTACTGGGGGTACTGGGGGTACTGGCTCTTGTCTGTGTGGAAGTTTGGAGGGGGGAGGATGGTCCTGCCGGGTCCTCAGAGGGAGAGGGTCTGGGGGTGAGGGGCGGAGAGGACCAAGGAGGCTGGGGGGTCCTTTGCAGGAACCCTGCCCTGGGGGTCTGTCGGGGCAGCCAGGACAGAGGACAGGACAACATCCAGAGTGCGGCTGGCTGTGGGTGGCACCAACCCCACCTGAGGCCTTTGGGAAGCAGGGTTTGAGGCAGCGTTGGCCGGGCCTTGAGGCTGCTTGCTCATGGCCTGCCTGGGCTCTGGCACCTGCCCTGCCCCACGTGCCCATCCCCTGCCCCCTCCAGACACAAGCTGAGAAACACCCAAGCAGGATGGAGGCCGATGGCCCCCAAGGCAGCCCAGGCCCTTCTCGACCTGGGAGGCTCATTGGGGCTGATGCCTCCCATCCCCCAGCAGCTCGGAGCGGGAGGTGGGGGGGCCTCACGTGGAGCCACAGACCGGAGGCTTCTTGGTGTGACTTTTCCCTTCTTGCTGCCCAGGCTCCAACAACCAGAAACAGGCCCTAATCGGTGGGAACTGGGGGCCCGCCTGAGTTTGTGGGTGGTCTCCCAGGTGGGCTTGGCGCACTTGGGGAAGGCAGTGGAGGGATGTCTGCTCCTGGCCTCCAGCAGAGCTTCTGAGAGTCCAGGGAGGGCGGGGGGAGGGGGCGGCCCGATGTGTCTCTGGAGGAGGGGGTCACAGGCATACTGTGTATGTAAACATGCGTGTGGGGGCTGGGAGACCGCGGATGTGTCTGACTCCCTCCACCCGGGCCTGGAATGGCCCAGCACCCTGGGCCAGAGAGGGACTCAGGAACAGGCCGTCCGTCCACACTTTGATGCAAAGGTCAGTGGGCAGGCAAAGCTGGTCTGGGCTTATAACATTGCTGCAGAGCCACGATTCAGGCCATAAGGCCAGGACGAGGGAGGACCTGGAGGTGGACAGGGCTCGTCCCTCCGTGTGGGGCTCCTGCCACACAGCTCAGCTTGATTCTGGTCCCTGGGGGGTGTGGGCAGCGGCTTTTCCCACAGGTGTGGCCAGACGTGCTGACCTTGAACCCGGCTCTCTGTGAGCCGGTGATGCGGGGTTGGGGTATGTTGGAGGAGTGAGGCCAGGGGGACACAGCCCTCCCGTCTCCCAGGGCCTCCCCAACTCTTGGGCAGGGGAGGACAAGCTGAGCCGGCAGCTGGTAGGCCAGAGTGGCGGGTCCTGCTAGGAAAGGTTGCCCCTTCCCACCTGCCTGGCACCGACCCCAAGCTCAGACGATGGAGCCCGGCCTGAGCCTGATGGAGAAGCTTTGCTGACCCTGGGGCCCTGTACCACGCCCACTGCCCACACCGGCCCCACAGTGCCTGTTGTCTTCACATCCAGACAGTGGGGTGCGGTTGTCTGGGATGGTCCCCGAGGCCGGGCACTGGCGAGGGGCCATCTCCGGCGGGAAGGGCATTGGTGATAGGGCCCGGTGGACAGGGCAGGCCTGGGGCCCCGGGTCCCATGCTCGCTGCCCCGCCTCCTCCTGCACAGGTGCCGGCGACACGCGTGTGCTCCCTGGCCCGTGTTCACGGCATCTCGCTCGGCCTTGCTCATGTTCACACGTGACCGGTGGAGATTTTCCCGTGCCCCACTCTGGGTCAGCGCGCGGCCGCAGTGAGTGTTCCTGCTCCTGAGTCTCCCCTGTCCCCCTGGGGAGACATTTTCCAGGGTCTCCACTTCCACCGTCACCTTCTCTTCAGTCTCTGTGGCTGGTGCATGGGGTCCTGCCATGGTGGAGACCAGCGGGCCAGGGGTCTGCCCGGCTCCAAGGCAGGGGGCACTGTGGGTGCTGGGAGGGGGTTTGAGGGGCTGTGCCCGGATCCAGGGGAAGCAGTCCAGAGTTGGGGTGGTGCGGGCGAGGGGGCAGGGCTCAGCTGGGAGCCGTTGGAGCCGGCTCCGGCCTCTCCCTCCCAGTCCTTGTCCTCCGTACCAGCCCTGTTGTTTGTGCCACGAGTTGGTGTTGGCTGCTGAAGGGAGTGGAGGGGGGCCTCAGCCTGCTGACCCCGGCCACGGCCCTGCCCCGCCTTGGGCCTCCTGCTGGTGGGGCTGCCCTGGACTCTGCTTTTAGTTCACTGGTCCCTCTGCCGGCCCAAGGGACAGACACTGATACTGGCGTGCTGTGCGTGTGCCAAGCCCCAGCCTGAGGGCTGAGCCCCAAGGAGGCTGCCACTTAGGTTGGGCTGGGCCAGGGCCTTGGTCCAGGGCATATGGGGGGCTTCTTGCTACTACCCTGGCAGTGGTCAGGAGAAGGGGCGGAGGCGGGATCCCCAGACCCAGCTGAAGACAGGCCAGCCTGGGGATGGGGGATGGAGGCGGTGAGGGGCCCAGAGGCCCAGTGTCAGGGCAGAGGCTCTGGTGCAGCTTTGTGGCAGCCTCCTGCCCAGATCAGACAGGCCAGCCTGGGGATGGGGGATGGAGGCGGTGAGGGGCCCGCAGGGTTCCCTTCTTGGATGCAGAGTCCCTGCAAGTGCTACCCTGGGCTCTGTCTCTGTCCTGTTACTGGACTCGAGGCCTGTGGTGTTGTTAGTATGTCCTCGGGGCTCTGTCAAGACAGCATTTCTGTCTTACCCGGCCTATTCCTGAAGCTCCAGGAGCTGCCAGGTCTGTGTGCCCCACACCTGCCCTGGGTGAGTCAGCAAGGGCCCAGCTGCCACCTACCTATGAGCTTTTCAGTCGCCGTGACAACCCTAGCCAGACAGGTCACACTGGTGTCCAGGTTAGTTGTGCCCTCTTAAGAGCCTGTGGCCCTGTGGCTTTCAACATCCCACTCACAGGAAGGAGGGTGACCAGTCCCCCTCTCCCAAGAGGGCCTCTCAGATTAGCTCTGTACAACGCACGAGGGGCAGCCATTTTCCCGAAGGCTGGGGGTGATGGGCAGGAGCCCAGGTGGGCTTTGTGCAAAGCAGCCCAAGCCTGACACCCAGTGGCTGGTTCTGAGCACTGCCGGAGAGAAGACAGGACAGCGGGCCAAGCACCGTGACCCCAGCCCCTGGTACCCTTCCTAAAGAATAACCTGGACAGGCCCTAAGGAGGTCTCAATGGTGGGAGCCAGGCCTGGTGGCAGGACTGCTTGTGGTTCATCCAACACGTTCGTGAGCGTCCCGGTTGGGGGTTGCGTGTTCCTGAAGATTCAGGGACACGTAGGTCTCACCCCCCACCTTGGAAGTTCCATTCTGGGGTGGTCTTCATCGTGCTAGTGGCTTGCCTTTGATGCATCCACACTGGTGGGGTCACGGGGCTTCCTAGAGAGGTGGCGTCTTGGCTGTGCTTCTAGGGCTGGGTCGCAGTACCTGGGGAGGGAGGGGGGAGGCTGAGGGCAGGCCCGAGAACATTGATGGGTCTCTGTCTGTGGGCGTTGGGGCTGCAGAGAGTTTCAGGCAGAGGAGGAATGTGTCCGCATTTGTGTCTCGAAGCAATCATTCTGGCTGGTGGATGGGAGGTGGACAGAGGGCTGAGGATGGCTGTAGGTGGCCACTGAGAACCGGAGCCTCTGAGATTCCAGGCTGGTGGGGGAGGGGGGCCCTGGCAGGCAGGGCCTAGGGACTGGGCTGACTTAGAGGGGAGCTGTCAGGTCGGGTACAGAGGGACCCACGGGGAGGGGCCATGTGTTGTGTGTGTGTGCAGTGTGTGGCGTGTGCCCCATGTGGTGGACACATGGTGTGTGGTGTGTGCACGCGTGTGCAGCAGCTGGAGCTCGGCTTTCGGCCTCGGCTAATTTTTTCAGTCCTTCTCTACTTGGCAACCAGACAGATTTTTCTAAAATTCAGTAGGATTATGTCATTTCTGTCTCTAAAATATTTAAGAACTACTCATTAGATTACTTGTGAATGAGATGATGTGATGGTGTCTGGAATTTGCTTCAAGATCTTGCTGTCGGTGTGGACGTAGGGCGCCTGGCGCTGACCTTCGTTAGAGCTCAGTGACACGTGTGGGCAATCCTGGTGTTTCTACTTCCGTGTATGCCTGGAATTTTGTCAGGAGAAGCTGTAAGTCAAAAGACTTTGTAATGTCAAAAAAAAAAATTGCCGGGTGTCCTGTTGGCTCTCCCTTCCAGATTTTCTGTCTTTCATTATCTTTGAACTATTTTACAGCTCTGTAATTGCAGAAAATTGATTGCAATGCAAACGTTTCTTGTTCATTGAAATGCAAATTAATTTTGTCTGGTGGAAAGCAGCTGATGGTTGCTTTTTGGGTAGTGACCAGTGGTGCATCTCCCTAGAAATTTGGTGATGGCCTGTGTGTGTGTTTGTGTTTTGAGTTTCCCTTCGAAGTGGGTTGTAACGTTTTTTTGGTTTCTTCATCAGTGAGTGTTGTGGGTTGAGTTGTGTCCTTAAAAAGATCATGCTGAAGTCCTAAGCCCAGCCCCTGTGAATGTGACCTTATTCGGAAGTTAGGTCTTTACAGATGTGATTAGCTGAGATGAGCTCATGTGGGAGTCAAATCCTCATTGGAAGAGGGAAATTTGCCCGCAGACACGGAATGCACAGCGAGAGTGCCTAGAGTGCCGGGGTACGCCCCGGGAGATGGGGCTGATGCCCTGGAGGCCGCGAGGCTGGGAGTAGTGACACAGGTGCTCACCCAGAGGCCTTGGACAGAGTGTGTGGCTGACAGCTCGGTTCTGCAGTTCTAGCTCCCAGAACTGTGAAAGAATAAGGTTCTGTTGATTGCAGTCCCCTGAGGACCCCTACCTCTCCCCGTCTGCGGCCAGAAATGCGCCTCTGGATCTCCCGTGCTGTGTGCTGTTCTCAATGCTGGGCTCTTTCCCTCTCCGGGAGCCCCAGACGGAGGGGTCAGGCCTATAGGCGACGAGGCAGGTAGAGGAGGTCATGGAGATCAGCTCGTACTTCTTCCTAAAGGCAGTGGGAGGCATTTGGGGAAAAAAACATGCAAAAGACAAAAACCAAATCATTCTAAAAATGTTCAAGAATAAAGTTTTGAAGGTAACTCATGATCCGTATGTCCAAGATTTTATTTTACTTTCTTTCATTTTTTTTTGAAGATTTTATGTATTTGTCAGAGAGAAAGAGTGAGAACACACAAGCAGGGGGAGGGACAGAGGGAGAAGCAGGCTCCCCGCTGAGCACGGAGCCCTACTCAGGACTCCATCCAGGACCCCGGAATCAGGAGCCCCCTTAGTCTGAATGTCAGGAGTTGTAAGTCCTGGGGCCTAGAACAGGGTGCATAGCTCAGTGGGCAACTTGCTTCTGGAGGCCCGGTGCCCACCCAGGGGAGGGCAGGGGTCGGGTCTTGAAGGTGGAGCCTTAGCAGTCTGTCCTGGATTGCTGACCCTCACCCGTCCATCCACCAGTGACAGTGGAAGTGGCTCTGGCTGTCGTGGCTCCAGACGTATGCGCGCGTGTGTGTGTGTGTGTACGTGCTTGTAGACACAAGGGGCAGGCACCCTGGGACCCAAGCCCTGGGGGGGTGAAGTGCAGGTGCATCGCAGTGTAGACACATGGGGGTGAGCACGCTCTGCTCTGTGCGCTGCAAGATGGAGGCATTGGGGGTGGCACAGGGAGAACCGTCCGCCATGTAGATGCCCGCAGTGGAGACGCTGGGACAGAGGCTGGCCTCGGCAGGGACGGTGCTGGCCTCAGCACACCGCTGTTCTGAGGCATCTGGCTGCACCTGGAGGTGGGGTGAGGGGCCACGAGGGCCGTGGCTGGACGACCCACCAGATGAGGCTGAGCCTCCAGCCGGAGCCCCGGTCAGCATGCTGTGGTGGGGGTCGCGTCCTCTCTGACATCACGGTTTGTCCTCGTGGCCCCCAGCCCAGGCTCTGTCCCGGTCGAGCCCTGAGGCCCTGGGGGGGAGGTTGTCAGGCCACGTTTCTCTCTGGGGTCCCTGGGTCACTGGTCTTGGTCCACAGCCATGCTGGAAAGGGCCCAGCACTTTCTGCACTAGCCTCTGGGGCTGGGAGCAACCTCAGGACCCCAGTGTGCAGGCAGGGCGGGGGCCTGCAGCCTGGGCTTTCTTTACTTGTTATTTTTTAAAAAGACTTTATTTATTTATTTATTTGAAAGAGAGAGAGAGAGAGAGAGCGAGCCCGCGTGGGGTGCGGGGGCAGAGGGAGAGGGAGGACCCTGGGTTCATGTATCACTCACTGAACCACTCAGGGGCCCCTCTTACTTCATTTTTAACTGAAGCCTGAGTAGCACACAGATGTGTTCAGACCCGGTGGCCCCGTGAGCCCCTGCAGAGAGCAAGGATCACCCAGGATGTGGCCCCGGAGTACGAGCTCCCCAGGTTTTAGCAGGGCCCCCAGCCTGAGTCTCCTCCTCATCTGCCAGACGGTGGCAGAGTCTGCTCGCGTTTGCCCGGACAGCTGCCTAGAACCCTTGGGGGAGGAACCCCATCTGTGGGGAGCTGGGAGTCGGCAGAAGCTCCCAGGAGACTCTCAGAGGGGCGGGCATCCCAAGGGAGGACCGGACGACTCTTGCACCAGACCCCGATCTCCCAACATTCAGAATCACTTGGGGCCCCCCAATCCCAGACCCCAGGATCAGAACCCCTGGGATTGGCTACAGGACTGGGAATTTAAAAATGTATATATAAATATTTTAATACATTTTGTTTTCTTTTTGGAGGAGGGGGAATAGGTCATGCACACAGATGGCTCAAACAGAAAAAGGCACCAGGGAGGGACACGGTAAGGAGGAAACCCCCCCCCCCCCCGCTTCTCAGCCACAGAGAGCGATCAGTTCTGCTCTGCAACACACACATGCGCGCGCACATACACGTACACGCTTCCGTGGAGCTTGTCCACATGGCCTGGTGTCCATGAGAGGCCCCACAGCGTCTATGGTGCTGCCTGGCTGTTGTGGATGGACGTTTGGGTGTTTCTGACCTTTTCTTTGTGGACAGCGGTGCCAGTGATGCCTAGTTTCAGGCTGGGCTCCTGGTGGTGCTGGGCAGGAGTGCACAGCTGGAACTTCGAAGGATCTGTTGTCGGGCTGCCCTCCTCGGAGCTGGCCCCGGGCCCCGCCCGCAGCAGTGCGAGGTGCCCTGTTCGCTCTCTCTCTGCGGGTCTGTGCCAAGAAGCCTTTGGATCCTGGCCAGTCTGAGGGGTTTGAGAGAGAAGCCCCGTGGTTTGAGAGTGCGTCTCTCCTTTAGGATTCAAGTTGAACAAATTTTCATATGTCTAAAAATTATAGTTTCTCCTTCTTCTTCTTCTTTTTTTTTTTAAGATTTATTTATTTATTTGACAGAGAGAGATCGCAAGGAGGCAGAGAGAGAGAGGGGGAAGCAGGCTCCCCGCTGAGCAGAGAGCTTGATGCGGGGCTCGATCCCAGGACCCTGAGATCATGACCTGAGCCGAAGGCAGAGGCTTAACCCACGGAGCCACCCAGGCTCCCTGAGCCCTCAATTTCTAACAGTCAAAGCAAGCATTCAAGGAACTATCAAAGCAAAGCACCAAAAATAACTGTTTTAAGAATTTGGCTTTTTAAAAAATATTTTTAAAAATTTCTGTTTGTGGGGCGCCTGGGTGGCTCAGTGGGTTAAGCCTCTGCCTTCGGCTCAGGTCATGATCCCAGGGGCCTGGGATCGAGTCCCGCATTGGGCTCTCTGCTCAGCATGGAGCCTGCGTCTCCTCATCTCTCTCTCTGTCTGTCTCTCTGCCTATTTGTGATCTCTCTCTCTGTCAAATAAATAAATAAAATCTTTAATAAAATTTCTGTTTGTTTATTTATTTGAGAGGCAGAGGGAGAGGGAGAGAATCTCAAGCAACTCCTTGCTGAGCACTTAGCCTGAAGCGGGGCTGGATCCCACGACCTTGAGATCAGGACCTGAGCCGAAACCAAGAGTCAGACGCTTAACTGACTGAGCCCCCCAGGCGCCCCTTGGCTTTTTTCCCCCAAAGTGTGCAAATAGTCATCCTGAGGAAAATTACCAATGTTTTGGACTTTGCTACACCAATTTATAGTTTAATATTGTTGAATTTTATGTCAAGAAACACAACTTTTGGGCAAGGGCTTGACCCCTTGCTGAGTGGATGAGGGAACACAGGAGCAGCACGGCGCACTCACGGGCCTGTGGGTCCTCCTCTGGGAGGAGGCTGGGGTCCCCGGTTCACACTGGTGGCCTCCCCTGCACTGCCCATTCCCATGACCCTGCTCCATGCACAGCCCAGCATCACCCTCCCACCACCCCGGGGAGGCCCTGAGAGCTCCGCGGAGACAGCCCGGAGCTGGAGAGGCCAATCATGGCTTTGTCCAGAGGCTCCCCCGCCCCCACCCCCGGCCCATGGTCAGCTCATCCCACACAGATCCATCTTCCCCTTGGCCTCCAGGGTCTCCTAACCCCGATCCCATCTCGTATCCTGGAGGCTTGGTCCAAGTCCCCTGGGAGCTCCTCAAAGAGCCCCTTCCCAAGTCTATGTGTTGGTTCAATAGCTGGTTTGCCATCTGGGCTACACACGCCTAGCGTCCAGCCTGTCCCGCTCTTCCTGTCTCCCTCCGCCCAGAGCTGCGGGGCACGTGTGAGCCACCTGCCTCCTGGCCGCTGGCTGAGGGACCTCGCAGGATATTGGAACTGGGCTGTGTGTTCTCACCCACCAGTCTCAGCTCCTGTAGGGCGGCCTTCTCTGGCCCCTTTCAGGTCTAAGGGCAGACCCCATTTTACCCCAGATGGTCCCCCCGCCCACACCTTAATCCCCTTGTTCAGCTCTCCTCGGTTTCCAGCTGGAGCGTGACACATGTCTCCTACCTGGACCCTGATCGACACAGACCTCTAATTTGCATTTCATACCAAAATAAATCCTAAATGGACCAAAGATGCAGACGTTTAAATAGAACCATAAAAGTACTAGAAAAAAGCATATGAAGAATATTATGAGCTCGCAAAGCCCAAATTATAAACAATTAATCATTTCACGCAGTAAAAATATTTCTACAAGGCAAAACTACTTTAAACAAAGACAAAAGTCAAATGAAAAATATTTGCAAGTATTTAGGGATAAAGCCTTACTGTGCAAAAAGGCCATACAAATCAGTAAGACAAAATTCAACAACCCCTCCAAAAATGGGTCAAGAATTAAATAATTTATAGAAGAAGGAGAAACTAGGGGCACCTGGGTGGCTCAGTGGGTTAAGCCTCTGCCTTCAGCTCAGGTCATGATCTCAGGTCATGATCGAGCCCCTCAAGGGGCTCAGCGGGGAGCCTGCTTCCGCCTCTCTCGCTGCCTGCCTCTCTGCCTACTTGTGATCGCTCTCTCTCTGTCAAATAAATAAATAAAATCTTAAAAAAAAAAAAGTTCAGGGCTTCGGTAGGAGGGGTCCCTGTGGGTGGAGCCTGGACCGTGCAGACCTGGGAGAGGTGAGTGGGAGTTCTCGTGCAGCTCCGGCTGCCCGAGGAAGGGCTTGGTGCGGGAGGAGCAGGAGCCAGAGGGTCCCTGAGGCCGGCAACGAGCTGGGCTCGGGCAGCAGGCCCAAGGTGTGCTAGGGGTGGCCCCCACGGTCCGTGGCTAGGTCAGAGGGGGACGTTGGGGAGATGTGGAAAGCTGGCAGGATACTCCTCTTGGGGCACCTGGTAAAAGGGGTCCGGGATCCACAGGACGCCCCCGCCCCACCAGGCTGTCGATGCGAGGGCAGAGAGGCTTTGCTAGTGGCAGCTGGGTCTGGGGACCCCACAGGCGCCCAGGCAGGTACCGTGTGGAAGGGGCTGTGGGGCTGACCTGCTCCCTGCCTGACCCTCTGGTCCACCACCCTGGTTTGCTTGAATGAGGGGGTTTCGGGGACTCTCAGTTTTAAAAATCAGGGCCGTCTGGAAAGCCTTGGCGAGGCAGCCACCCTGCCTGTACGTCTTTGTTCTTGGTGTGGCTGAGCTAATGGGCAGCTGTCCCTGCATCTCAGGGCCAGGAGCCCTGCAGGAGAGAGGGAGAGAAGCCAGGCCAAAGTTTCAGGCTGCTTCCCCTGCCCCAGACCAAGGGGGCCATGGATGGAGAGGACAGCTCTGTCCACCACACCTGCCAGCTCATGCATGATGTGTCCAGCCTGGTCCTGCTGGGCCCTGATGGGACTTGGGCCATCTGAGACCCTGCGTTTCCCTGCTCCTGGTAAAACCCTCTGGACCCAGCATGTGGGGGAGACAGGGAGGGTCGCCAGGGCTCTGCTCACCTGGTGGGCGGTCATTTCTTCTTGTCTGCAGAAGGCTGGACTGCTCTGCATTTTCATGGCAAATTTGTTTTCTGAGCCATTGTTGAAATTCTGGAGGCAGAGAAAATGCATTTGCTCCATCACCTTTCCGGATGTGACAAGTCCTATAAAATCTATTAAAGCCTTTAATGAAATCCCTGCTCAGAGCGGCTCTTGTGAATGAATGTGGAATCGGAATTTAAATTAAAATGTTGTTTTTGTAGTCTGCAGGCTTTGCCAGGGAAGGAATTAAAGGGACCGTTCACCTTTCTACCATCACGCTCAGGCTTACTGGGTAATTGTGCTTGGTGGGCCTCTGACGGGGTGCTGGGGGCCTTCCTCTGACCCTTGGCTGGGCGAGGCATGGGGTGGCAGGGCCTTGGCTGTCCCCACCTCAGGCCCCACCGGAGATGCCCCGTGGAGGGAAGGCAAAGTGCCCCTGGGGGCCCGGAAGCCATTCAGACTGGAGATACACGCATTCACCCAAAAGCGGGGCAGTGTCTGTGCTCGGAGCCACACTCTGGGGGGGACAGACAGGCCTGGAAGATGTGTCTGTGGCCCAAAAGGAGACCAGGGACGGGTGTGGAAGGCTGGGGCAGGACAGACAGCCGCAGGGAATGCTGCTCGGGGAGGTCTGCGGGGAGCCAGCGAGGGGGTGTGGGGCCGGCCCTGGGCTGGGGAGGAGGCACCCTGCCTGCGGGACCCCCCCCCCCCCCCCCCCCGCACCTAAGTCCTGCCCTGTGGACCTCAAACACGCTCAGCAGTCGGTCGCGGAGAAGCAACCGCCAGGCGTCTCTCCCCCGTCTTCCTCACGGCCCTGCGGGGCGGCGGCCCAGAGGTCTTCTGCCACTTACCCCTGCCCCCGGCGTGGCCGCCCAGTAGGACAGACGGACAGACACGGGGAGCTCACCCAGCCACCTCAGGCGGTGCGTGCACGGGCCAGCTGGGAACGTGCGTTCAGGGCTCTGAGAGAGGCTTTCCTTCCTTGTTTTCCAAGTCGGAAGCACCGTGTCATTCCTTCTAGGACGAAGATGGATTCTTAAGAAACATTCAACACATGGGGTGCCTCGGGGGCTCAGTGGGTTAAAGCCTCTGCCTTCAGCTCAGTCATGATCTCAACCCGCCGGCGGGCTTCCTGAGAGCGAAGGGCGTGACGCACAGCTGCCCCGCACGGAGACCGCTCTGGGCCCAGGGGAAGGCCCTCCTGCCCTTGAAGACCATCCTGAAGTCCTGGGTCCCTGGCCCCCAAACTGGGAACTCGAGGGTGTGGTGCCTCCTGCGTGTCCGTGGGGCTGTCTCTACAGACTCAAGCTGCAGGAAAGGCACCAAGCCACACTGGTCACCCGGCAGACTCTCAGATGCCTGAGACAAGTGAGCTGAGGCTAAGCTGTGGACCCCATGCGGCAAGACACCTACCGGCCTGAGCCCTGGAGACACGGGCCTGAGGCAACCGCGTCTCCCGCAGCTGCTGGGTCAGCGAGGCGCCCAGCAGCAAGGACAGGGTCACGAGAATGTACTGGTCACAACAAACCCGTGGGCCTGCGCGCCGCTCGTGAGGCACACACACACGCGGCATACTCGTGTACCCTGACCCACATGGGTCTGAAGCAGCCGGGCGGGCTCTGAAACACTTCCAGGATGACAGCGAGCGAGGAAAGCAAGACGCAGGAGGCTGTGTTGTTGGTGATCACTTGACGGGATCCGTGGAGAATGTTGTGCATTGTTCTTGGACGTGTGCGTGAATGGTGCAGCTGAAAGCGCGCAGAGATGACACAGACCAGCATCTGAGACGCTCCCTCCGGGAAGGATGCTGGAGGCCGGAGGGTTTCTCTTCATCTTTGTTTTTGAACATTTTCATGCTTAAGAAAACCCCCAAAACGTATTATGGGAGATGCTGACAAGGCGTGCCGAAGGGCGTTTACCCCGGGGGTGTGGGTGGGTGGAGGAGTGGGCAGGTGGGGGTGGGGCTGGGCAGGGGGACTGTGAGGGTCCCAGGCAGAATGTTGTAGCGGGAGGGGCTGAAGGGAAGGAAGAGTCCTGGGTAAAGGCATTTGCAAAGGACTGGGAAGCCCGGGCGGCGCACGTGCTGTTTCTGGGCTCGAGGTGGCCTGATGCCAAGCAAATCACGTGGTCTAGGATGACACTCGTGGGGGCGCCTGGGGGCTCCGTTGGCAAAGCGTCTGCCAACGGCTCAGATCTTTATCTCGGGGTCCTGGGATCACGTCCTGCATCGGACTCTCTGCTCAGCGGGAAGCCTGCTTCTCCCTCTCTCTCTGTGTTCTCTTTCTGTCTCTCTGGGGAGAAGCAGGCTCCCCACTGAACAGGGAGCCCAATGCGGCATCTGATCTCAGGACCCTGGGATTATGGCCTGAGCTGAAGGCAGATGCCTAATGACTGAGTCACCCAGGCGTCCGTAAATACATCTTGAAAAAATGTATTCCCAGTGTTCCCACACTTGTGGGACCCTGGGGATCAGGTGGGGACAGGCATCATACCACAGAATCGGGACGGCAGAGGCAGTGTGGGGCCCAAGGAGGGGTCACGTCCTCTCCACCCAGGCTTTCAGGGTCAGGTAGAGAGCCGGGATAGGGCCGGGGTGCAGGCACGGAGCGGAGAGGGCTGAAGAAGGGGCCTGTCGCACTGAGGCTGAGAGAGAGCACACTTAATTATGTTTCATACAGAGAACGTCTCATGCCGCACACAGCATTAAAGGCTGGCTCAATCATGGAGCTGTTTCCTGTGGCTCAACAAGTTTATAATAAACACAGTTAAACTTTTATTTATGGCACAGCTGCTAATTGCACCATAAACATTTTTCATCAAGCAATTGCTGTTTGCTCGTTTGCCAATCAGCTCATTATCCAACTACCTTTCTCTGCGCTGCCGGCATTTCCACTTCCCAAACCCCGCTGTTCGTCGGGACTGCCCAGCAGCTGTCCTCCAGCCCCGGCTCCACGGCGGTGCCCACCCACTTCCTGGCAGGTCACCCCTCCTCTCCAGCTTGCCAGGCACTGCTCTAGCCTGCTGTCCCTGCTCCAGGAGCCTCGCCCCGTCAGCGGACAGCCCTCTGACCTGTGCTGGCTTTTCCTCTGGCTCCTGAACCTTGCGACCCCCACGGCCCGCCTTACCCCGTCTCTCTCCTCGTTGTTGTCACAGCCCCTCAGCCAGCTTCGGGGCCTCCAGCCAGCTCTCCACAACACTGGGGTCACAGAAAACTGAAACTCGGGATCGATGTGGTTCATTCCTGTCCTCATGCCAGCCGTGGCCCTAATACCCAGCTCTCGCTGTGTGCCTGTTGGTTTCCAGGATATCATCTCCTGGGACGCTGGTCCCACACCTGTTCATGCCTTTGTGTGTTGGCTCACTCAAGCTTGACCGTTTCTTGTGTATGGGACGTGTGCGAACTCTTCTCCCCCAGCGTTCCCGAAGCCTTCCTCCCCTCCTCCTCATGTTCCCTCGGCAGGCTGGCCCCAGACGGAGCCCACGCTGGAGCCCAGTGGAGCCTGGGCTAGTGGATACCCTGCGTGGGACAGACTTTCCTCCCAGCACGCACACACCCTGACACAGGGCTCACGGCACAGCAGGCCTAGGGCGTTGGCTTCTGAGCTTTCTGAGAGTGACGGTTGAATCTTCTGGGTGGCGTTCTGGAGTCCTCTTCAGCCCCCTCTGTCCAGAGAAATGGGCTGAGCACTTCCTGTGGTCAGAGTCTCCCGAGATATCATTCTGAGGGCCTCCCCTCCACGCTGGAGGTCCAGCCACATTACGTGGCCAAGCTTGGGAGGAGGACATGTTTGCACGAGAGTCTCTTGGGGGGAAAGGGAGACCACTGCATCCCACCAACCCCTTCTTTTCTTGGACTGTTAGAGCCCCTCTGATGGGCTTGCATGTCTAGATAAAGCTCACTGGTAGGAAAGGCCATCAGGGCTCCCCGCCACTGGGGCTCACTCCAAGGGGCAAGTCCACGTTCCACACGAGGGCCTGGGCACTAGTGGACGGTGCATGGGGAATATGGTGTGGAGTCTCGGGCTCATCAGAAATGGGTGTCCGGGCTTCCCTGCAGCCCAGCCGGCAAGGAGCAGGGCAGAGGCCTGAGTCACCCGACCAGGGTCCAGGCAGGGAACAGGTAGAAACAAGACCAGACCCCAAACTGTAAAGACACAAAGTTTTCCTGGGGCCACAGCTGCAGCTGACGGGAGACACGGTCAAGACAAAGGTGCCGGACAGGGTCCCTGCACAGGAGCCAGGGACAGTTATAAAGGGCTGAGGCGGGAAAGGAGTGATGTATAGGGTGGGGGTCCCCAGGGGAGGGGGTGGGCGGCCCCGGCGGCCCAGTGCTCTTCTTCATAGGTGGTGGGTTTCATTCGCTTGGCATTAAAATGAGGGGAAAAGTCGGGCGACTGTCCCGTCTCGGGTCCGTTTGACCCTCTGCTCGGCAGGACAGTGGTGCCAGCCAGCGGGAAGGCCCCGCCCCGCGCCCGCCCCGCGCCC
>NC_081563.1:140464576-140526921 GCF_022355385.1 Mustela nigripes
CCACTAGGGGCCGCTGTGGTCCCCGCCCCGCCGCCCGGCCCCGCGCCCGCCCCGCCCCCGCCCCGCGCCCGCCCCGCGCCCGCCCCGCGCCCGCCCCGCGCCTGCGCACAAGCTCCAAGCGCCCTCCCCGGCACGCTCGGGGCTGCGCGGGACTCGTGTTCCACAGCGGCACCTAGTGGCCGCGACTGGAGTCTGTCCCAGCGTCGGGGCTGGGACCTCGTCCGACCCAGGACCCCCGCCGCGGTGGGCCTCGGAGTCTGTCCCAGCGTCGGGGCTGGGGGCCTCGTCGGACCGAGGACCCCCGCCGCGGATTTGGACCACCGAGTCCGCTTGTTGCAGGAGGAAGCTTAGGAGGCGGATGGTGGACCTGCGCTCATAGAGGGCGTGAATATCCTCAAGGGGAGACAGGTGGGCCCAGGACCCTTCGCCTGCAGGCCTGCGCCAGGCCCACGAGCCCTGGCCCGGGTCAAGTCCGTCCGCGGACCGGGGGCTGCGCTGGTGCGGCCCAGGCGCCTGGCAGGATGCCTTGGACCAGCTCGTGGGATCTGCAGGTGCGCGGGAGGCTGTGGGCCGCGTCCGGTCCTGGGCTTGGACCCTCTCTGGCTCTGAGTCTGGCCCACCGGCCCCAGCTCCTAATCTGGCAGGGGGCTCAGGCTAGGCCTGTGGTCAGGAGACAAAGAGCTGCCTGCGCTGCGGCCCTGGGCAGCTGAGAGACGTCGGCTTGGGCTGGGGGATGGGCTCCTGGCTTCCTGGACCACATCCTCTCCTTCTTCGTGCCCCGCACCCCCTGACTCTGTTTTCAATCAGTTCAATTAGTCCAACTTTAAAGCAATTAGAGAGAATTAGCAGCCGGGCTGCTGCAGGCCTGCACTCCTGGCCCCCACCTGCCCCCTCCCCCATTGTCCCAGCCTGGCAGCTGTCCCCGGTTCTCCAAGAAAGCCAGCTTGGGCCTCACCTTCTCCACAGAGTCTGCAGAAGGGAGGGCGGGCAGCCCCCGGGGAGACCCCCAGAGACAGGGGCACTGAGACTGGAAGTGGGGCGCGGAAGGGGGCCGAGGAAATGGAGATCCCCGGGGCTGCCTTCAGAAAAGACGGAGAGCGGAGAGCGAAGTGTTGGCAGCTCCACAGCCAGCCCCTCCTCTGTGCACCTGCCCTCCCCTCTGCCGCTTTGCTCCTTCCTCGCTCCCTTCCTCCACTCACTGACCTCCTCGGCCTCTCTTGCGGGGAGAGGGTTAAACCCTTCCCCTCCTGGTGCTGAGGGCCCTGGGTGTTTGTAACTTTCCTGCTCAGAGAGCTGCTCCCACTTTTGTGGTCTCAGAGGAGGAGAGGGGTGTGCAGTAGTTTTCTGGGGAGGGGAGATGTGCCAGCCTTTGTGTCTGCTCTGTGACCTCTGGGGGACCCCAGCCTGGGACCCTGTGTACCCCTTGGCCAGGTAGGGAGTTGTGCCTCAGAAGGAACCCTCTCTCTGGGGCTCTGGCCTCTGCATGCTGCGTACCGGGGCGAGTGGGTGCTCAGCCCTGTTTCCCTGCACGTGGCAAGGGCCTTCTGAGCGAGCTCTGGGACGGCATGGGGGAGGTCACTGCTCTGTGCTGCGGAACCCCTGGACAGGGGCCTGGGCCCCTCTTCCAGGAGGTTGGATGGAGCCGGAGCAGGCCAGGTGCAGGCCTGACTTTGAAGACAGAACCCTTTGTATGGGGACCCACCCACCCCTCCCCAAGCCTTCCGGCCCTGCCCCTCCCTACTCCCACAGCCTTTCAAAGAAGGCCTGTTCTCTGAGCCTCCTCGGGGAGACCACCCCCTCCCCCTGCGCAGCCTCCCTGATATGTGTTTGGGCCTCGGCAGGACCCTTCCTTCTTTCACTCACCTATCCTGCTCTGAGACCCTGAGCAGGCCCTGAGCTGGGTGCTGGGTCAGGCAGACCACATCGTCCTGCATGTTCTCCCTGAGCAGTTGGACGCCGGACGAATGGTGGCACAATTACTGTGCCAGTCCGTCTGATAAGGCTGCCAGGAGGAGGGACTGGGGAACAGCAGCACCCCGAGGACACTGGACCCAATCTGGAAGCTTCCCAGGGAAGGCTCAGCCAGCAGATCCCAAGGGAGGAGCTGGTTGTGGCACATCCTGGGTGGTGGGAGGGAGTGAAGCTGAAAGTGGCTGAGCTCTGGGGAGGGAGGCCTGAGGCTTGCAGGTGGTCTGGTGGGCAGAGGGATGTCTGTAGGGGTGGGGCGATGCACTGGGTGGTAGCTGCTCTCAGTTAAGTCCAGGGAGGTGCTGGGTGTGTGTGGGGGGCCCCATCTGTTCTCCAGCCTGGGAAGGGGCCTGCCTAGCTCAGCGGGGATAACCCCCCACGCCCTCATGTGTCATAAGGCCAAGCTGGCCGGCCCACACAGTTCCCTGGGACAGCTGACGCGGTCTGGGGAGGGTTTGGGCTAGTTTCCCTGACGGCGGAAGGTGACGGGAGCCTGCCTCTACCTGTCATACTGACACTTGGGCCCGGTCACCCTGTCTTGCTCTGGCTGTCCCTGGCCATGCCTGCTAGTGGCCTTCACTGGTTCCGGTCTCCCTTGGCTCCAGCACATGTGGGTATCCATGCTCCCCGTGCCCACAGCTGCCACTGAGCAGGTGAATATGACTGGGAGCCCCCCAGGAAGGGATGCTGAGGCATACAAGGCAGGGGGCTCCAGACCCGCAGATCTCACAATCTAGTAAAATTCCGTGAGACATGGTGAGACTGTGAACCATGAACTCATGTCACCATCAGGACAAAACAGAAGATGTTTCAGACGTCCCCTGCCTGAAAGGCCATCGTCTCAAATCCAGGGGGACTCTTCACGTTAGAGACAGCTGGTTTCCTCTAAACCTCTTTCCTGATCTTCTGTGCCAGTTCCTGGGTTTGGGGCCAGCAGACAGTGGCTGCTTCCGCGTGCCCTGCCCCCCTCTCCCTGGAGGGCTTCTGCAGAGACACAGGATGAGACCAGAGGAAGGTGGAGGGGTCTCGAGTGATGCTTAAAGGCCACGACTCTCTGCCCCCGAGGCTCACTGTTCCCATTACACGTTTCACTTCCTGAAGCAGTTTACAGCGGCTGCTCTGCAGGGCGGACGGAAGAACTGCCTGAGAGGCAAGGAGAAGGAGATGCTTCTGTGTCACCTGCAGACGGCCAAGGGGCTGCTTGTGGTTGGGGTCTGCGGCCTCAGGCCCAGGCCTGAAGGAGGGCATGCTCCACCCCCGCCCCAGCCGCCCCTCTCCAGAGGCTCCCAGCCTACTGGGAGAGACCCCACGAGAGGCACCCTGGTGCACGCACTGTTGGGACTTGGTGCTGGGCTTGCGGGTGGAGGGGAGGAGCCCCTGGGTGGGTGTGGTGGCGAGTGAGCCTTCCTTGGCGACGGACGACGGGAGAGTGTCTTGGCTGTGGCCCGCACGCATAGTGCCCTGTGGGCCTGGGGGCCCCAAAGGGCTTCATTCTGGAGGAGGCACCCTGCCCCTTTGAGGGGGCCCTCTGAGCCGAAGGAGAGGTGTGTAGGGCCACAGGATGGGCCTTGGGTTGGCAGGGAGGTAGACCATGGCGAGGATAGGCAGGGAGGGCTCCACCTCGGCTGTGTCTGCAGCAAACCCAGCTAGACGGCAGCTGCTGGGAGCCGGTCCACACGGGGCTGCCTGGCGATGAGGGGCTGGGCCAGGGGCTCTTATGCTTTCTCCAGCTCCAGGCCCCTCCAGCACCCCCCGGGGTGCTGTCACACAGATGTGAGTGTGGACTCAGTCATGCACGTGCGTGCACAGATGTGCACACACAGACACAAAGACGTGCAAACGCACAAATGTGCACACGCACGCATGTACAGATACAGAGACACGCATGCACAGATACGGACTCATAGACCCACGCAATAGACATGTGCGCACACACACACAACGGAGCAGTAAACCTGTCCGACTTTCACACACAGACAAGCAGCCACAGATGTGCTTACAGTGCACCGAGCACACACATGTGCACACCCACATGCACACAGGCACACATGACTGCAGCAAACCGGTCCAAGGTGTGCACACGCAGACATGCCACTGCGGGTGTGTTCACAGTGCACGACGCGTGCACACGCGCACACACGCACACACGCGCACACACAGAACACACACATGTGCGCACACACACACGCACACAGAACACACGCAGCAGCCCCTCTGTGCAGCTCTACTTCTGCTGCAGTGTCTACCCTTCATGTCTCGCTCTGAGACAGCAGAGCTCAGTGACGGGAGCGCACTCTCTGGAGGCCTAGGTTTGAGTGATGACTCTCATTTCTGGGCCTTGGTTGTCCTGTCTGTGGATTGTCCTGTCTGTGGTTGTCCTGTCTGTGCCGGAATGCCGGCAGCTCCTTCCCAGGCTGCTGGAGGGACTCGGTGCTAGCGTGGGCCAGGGGCCGGTACTGGGCCGTCAGGGGTGTCTCTTCTTCCTGTAGGAGCAGTAGTACCTTGCTGTCTGTGCTCTGGGACCCAGGAGTGGGGTGGGGGGGCCCTGAAGAAGGGGAGGGGCTCTGTCCGTGCGTGTGGTCGGGTTCACGGCGGGTGGGCGCCACTTCCCTGCAGTGGGTTGGCAGTGCTGGGTTCAGCCTGTCCTGAAGCCTGACACCATGGCCTCCGCCCATGCTCTCCTTCTTGAAGCCAGGCTTCTGCTGGGCCAACCTGCTAGAGACCCTGTATGTTCTGAGGGACTTTTGGAGAACTTCTGGTCAAAAGGCCAAGTGACTGGGCAGAGAGGGGTCAAGAGGCCCCAGTGAGCTGAGAACTCTGACCTCTGAAGCCTGGTTCATGGACAGAATCTGCGGACCCAGGGAGCTCTGGCTGGGGTTGGGGGCCCCACTCCTCTCAGACAGGCTCTGGGAGACTACCCACCATGCCCCGGAGACAACCGATTCCCTCCAGGTGGCTCTGTCATCCTGCCCCTCTACGGGGGTGGCGGGGGGGAGGCAGGATGAGGCCTCTGCGTGGTCAGGGCAGCCGGCAGTGCTGAAGGTCCTGCTCCCACCCACAGCTGGCCTGGCAGCTGGTGTGGCCCCAGCCAGCCCGCTGCAGCAAGGTGGCTGTCCGCGTCCCAGCCTGGCCTGGCCTGGCGACTCTGTGACCCAGGGGATCGGAGCACGTGGGGTGCTTCTGTCTCATCACAGGAACATGGTTTTGGCTTTTCCTGCCGATATGTGGGTAACCCCGAGGGTGGGTCTCCAGAGCTCCGGGGGAGCTGGGAGCAGGCTCAGGGAGCCACTTGGTTTGGAGCTGCAGTTTCCTCCTGTGGGTCACGGCCTCGTTGTTCCTTCTCTCGGCTCGGAGCCCAGATGGCCTGCAGCGAGCGGGAAGCCAACTGTTTCCGGAGAAGGTGAGCTGTGTGTGCTCCTTACTCCTGAATTTGTGTCACTCATTCAGGAAACCCAACACGCTCCCACCATGGAGAACGGGTGGGTACCCTGCTCGGTGTTAGGTGCTGTGGGGAGAGTAGGCAGGCCCTGCCCTAGGGGTGCTGTGGGAAGGGCGGACCCCACTTTGTTGTGGGAGGAGGGAGTGGTCAGGCACACACACACACACACACACACACACACACACACAAGGCCACCCAAACTGGGGAAAGTATGACATGCCTGGGTGGCTATGTGGGGGTCAGGGGGCCCTCTCTGAGGAGGGGAGGGGTCCCAGGAGCTAGCTGTGGGGGGCACAGTGCCAAGGCGGGAGTGGGGGTGAGGGTCCCTGTAGGCAGCCGTTGCAGGTCCTGAGTGGGACATCATGGGACCTGCCTTGCGGAGAGACCCCTGGGGCCCTCCAGTGTTTGTTCGAGAGTGCCTGAGGCTCCAGGAACAGCAACTGTCCTCCCATGGAGCTCAAGTCTCTGAGGGCGCGGGACAGCTGTACACACACGGCTTAGGTCTGTTCTGCACTCAGGAGTGGGGCCTCTGGGCAGCTTGGGTTGGTCAGGATGGGCCTTGCTGGGGAGGTGGAGGAATGCCCAGGGAGGAGGCTGGTGTGGCTGCTGGCAAGGCCCCCAGGTGACCCGCTGGGCCAAGGACAGGTCCAGAGCCGGCTCCGGTGTTGAGCTGAGAGGAAGCTCTGCGGGAGGTGTGGCTCTGAGCATGGCGGCTTGGCCTCCCGGTCCCGGCCCCGTGGTCCACAGGAGGCTGGTGGGCCGCCAGTGGCTTCCAACCCAACATCTGTCCAGGATGAAGCTGGCCACAGAGGAAGCAGTTATGACCGGAAGGAACCCATCCCAGATAAGTCTCCTCCTGCTGCCTTTCCACTGGGGTAGCCTTCGGCCTGGGGCTGGGAGAAACCAGCACTTCTGCATGTTTAGTGTCTAGTGGCGCAAAGGGAGATGGCGGGAGTGGGGGAGTTCGGGAGTTAGCAGGCGACCGTGTTCATCTGGAGCCTAAGGTGGGGTCTGGAGTCTCCTTTGATTTAGAAGCACGTGTCAGAATATGCGGGACGCATGGCCGCGACAAGCAGCGAGGATGCGGGGATGCGGGACGGGGTGTGTCAGGGTGTGAGGATGTCCCGTTGCCTCGGTGGCTTTGACTTGGACCCCAGAGTCCAAGTGTGCAGAGTGTGCCCGCGGATGCCTGTCCCCTGAGCTTGTGTTCTTGCTGCCGTCCTGTCCAGTGCTGCTTCTGGGCTTCCCCGTCCGTCTCGGCTGAGGGAGGAGCAGCCTGATTCTGTGGACCCCAAAGAAGTCCTTTCACTTTTCTGAGCCCATGAAAGTGGTAGAACCACTTTCACCTGAAGCGCAGGGAGGAGCCTGCGCGGGGCTGTTCCTTGCCCCGCTGTCCTGACCTTCAGTCTTGCTCTCCGCAAATCCAAGACTGCAGTGTTTCCACGGAGGCCCCATAGCTGCGTGAAGCCGGAATGGACAGGCTGTAGCTTCAGGTTCACGCAGGGTCTCCTGCAGGGCCCTGGTCCAAGTGTCCCAGCCCTCAGACCCAGGGCTCCCAGCCCCCGCCTCCCCGATGCTACTCAGGGTACAAGGATGTCTCCACAAGGTCACGGGGAGCTGCCCCCCCCCCCCCCCCCCGCCCCGGCACCCTGCTAGTGTCTGGTCCGCTCTGCCCTCCCTCCCCCAGTGACCCCCGTGAGATTTGCATACAGGTGCCCCTGTCTGTGCAGCTGAAGGGGTGGGGGAGGGGCTCAGTAGCCCAGGCTGGGAGGCCGCAGCGAGAGCGCACAGGTGGTGGGAGCACCAGCAAAGTGGGTTTTATTCCCCAGCCTTCTCCTCAGAGCTGTGGCCTAGCTCCCGGGTGGTGAGGGGAGGCGGACTCTAGTGCTGGGAGTCTCTGGGGAGCCCTTGTTCTGCCATTAGCTCCCCCTGAAGACTTGTTCTGCTTAGTCACCCTCTGAGCTCAGTTCCTTGTTTATGATTGAGTTGACTGGGGGGCATGGGGTGTGGCCCAGCTATGAACTCGTACAAAGACTTTGGGGCTCCCTCCACAGGCGGTGGGGCTCAGCACGTCCAGCAACAGACCTTGATGTCACTGGATGTCTGAAATGTTTTTACTATTAATCCAACAATTATCTAGTGAATTGTCCAACTGTGAAAAGGGTTGAATTCTAAAATGTAAACGTTGGACCCCATCCCAAGTTCGGTGGTGCTGCTTTGGCGATCTTGGCTTTCTGGTTCCCTGGGAGCTTCATAGGTTGAGGGTCTCACGCTCCTGGTCTCGAGAGGTTCTGGTACCTCCTCGGGGAAGGCTGGGGAGTTTCCTGTCTCACAGCACCCCCTTCCAGGCGAGCTCCGGGCCCTCTCCGGGCAGCCTCTTCCATATCCCCTTCCTCCAGCCTGTGCTCCTGGGGCAGAGGGTGGCCATGTCCTGCTGGCCTGCCTTTCCTTCCAGACTCCGGGACGCCCAGCTTTCGGCTTAGGGTCAATGTTCATATGCAGGCCTCCGGCGGCGTGTGAGGTTGCCTTGCCTGGATGTGTTCAGGGCAATAGGTGTGTGTACGTGTGTGTGTGTTGGCAGTCAAGTATGTAGGGGGATGCAGGGTTCTGGGCTTCAGGGGCATTGTGGATTATTTTCCTGGTGGCCTCAGTAAGCCATGTCCCCTGTGTCCATCTCTGGGTGTAGCCTCTCCCATTCGTATGGATCTGCCCAAGGAAACCTGATGTACCCATCTCCCATCTGCTATCAACAACCCCCCATCCACCTATCCACCCATTCACCCACCTACCCATCCATCCGTCCATCCATCCATCCATCCATCTGTCCATCCGTCCACCCGTCCACCTGTCCACCCGTCCACCCGTCCATCCATCCATCCGTCCATCCATCCACCTCCCCAACCCAACCATGAACTCATGGATGGCAGAGTCAGGGCTCTGAGGGCTCAGGACTATGGAGGGGCTCATTGTGGTCCCATCCTGGAGGTTCAAGACTCTGGTGTGTGTGATGGGTGGGTGGGCTACACCGCGTTTGGAAGGTTCCAAGCCGCTCTTATCTGTGAAGGCTGGGATACCAGAGATTTCATCGGGTTGGGTTCCAGGGAAAGGTGGGGGCTTGGAGCCCTGGGCTGAGCTGCTCCGTCTGGCGACAGTCCCTGGCTGACCAGGCCCAACCCCTGAAGCCTGTGTTCCTCGCGATTGTCCCTGTGGGTGTGTTCTCCAGGCGTCCGCCCAGGGACTCTCCAGCCAAGCTTGCTGCCCTCCTGCCCGTCTGGCTTTGCTCATGTTCCATCAGCTGCTTCCTGCTCACTCTAGGGCTGGGACTAGCAGCTGAGCCTCGTCATGGCCCCCGCCCCATCCCACCTTCCAGCCTTCCTGACCAGAGCTTTCACTATGGAGCCTTTCCCAGCGAGCTCCGCCTTGAGGCAGGCACAGCTGAAGCCTCTGTCTGTGGTGCAGAAGGCCCCAGCCTGGGCCTCAGCCCTTCTCAGCCACACGCACAAGTCAGGAGCACAGCACTGGCCTTGAGGGGCTCTGTGCATGCAGGGGTCGCGGGACCTGGCCTGGCTGGAAAGTCTCCTGTTCTTCCTCCTCAGGGTAGACCTGTGACTCGAGTCCCCCGTGGGGACACGCTGCGTGGCTCCCTTGGGGGGTTAGTGTGTTTGTTGGGATGAGAGGACACATGCACTGGGATCCGGCCCCCACCGTGAGCTCTGCTGAGGGCCCGGCTGCCCTGTCCCTCTTCTGGGCTCTGGGGCCTGTCTGGACCCTGTTCCGTCACTCCTTCACTGCCCTGGGGAGCTGTTGCTGTTACAGCCGGAGTGTGGTGCTGGCCCCTGCTGGCTCTTGGTCTGCATTGTGGGTGCGGCTGGAACCACCCCAGGGTCAGCCTGTGCTGGGCTCCAGCTTGGGCATCTCAGGACAGAGTCTCGGGGGCAGGGCTTCTCCTGAAGGGGCCCAAGCGTTGTTCTCAGACCTCAGCCCGTGGCCAGCCAGCACCCTCTGGCTCTAAAATCCGTTTTCGCAGTGGGGGTGGGACATTCAGGCACAGGTGTTTTTGTCCTGGGACTCTGCGGGAGGGCCTCCCCTCCCCGTGGGCGGTGCTCTTGTGGCCGCTGCGAAGGGGACACTACCAGCCCGGGCTGTCATGGACCCTGCCGGCAGCCTCCCTCTCTGTCCTGGCTCTGGGCAGCTTTCTCTGGCCATCTGTTCTGAAAGCAGAATTCCAGAGCCATCTTGAGCTGGGTCAGGGCAAGACGCTGAGCCCTCTGCCCTCCTGCGTGTGTGTTCACACCCAGGAACCCATGCACATGTGAGAGCACAGCACACACACTCACACCACACGGCGGCACGTGCACGCACAGGCAGAGGAGGCCTGGTCCCTGCAGGTTCGAGGACAGCGGGAGGATGCAATCAGGGAGCCCCCAGCCCCCGCCCCGCCCCAGTGCTCCCGTTCCCTGGGGCCGGACAGCCGGTCTCCTTCCAGCGCCCTTTTCTCTCCTTCTCCCTTCTCTGTCTGTCCCGGCCGCCCTGGCTCCTGCCTTGGTCTCTCCATCCCCATGCTGGTCTCCTTTCCTGCTTGTCTGTGTCTCTGTGTCCCATCTGCTTGGCCCCGGTCTCCGGCCCTTCCCCACTCCCGCCCCCACGGCCATGCTGTCTCTCTCCCAGCAGCGCCGCTGCCGCTTTCTTCTTTTTGCCTTCTCCGTCCCCGGGAGGCTTCCGGTCCTGACCTTGGTCCTGGTTTGTCCCAGAACAGTTCAGCAGGGCCCGCGGCTGGCTCCCAGCTCGGCTGGACACATTTGCTCTCCATGCTCCGCACTGCTCCCAGCTTCCTGGCTCTCCCAGGGTTTGGAGGGGCCTGGGGAAGCCTGCCCACAGCTGTCTGGGCTGACAGGGGACCCCGAGGGGCTGACCTGGGGGGCTGCTGGGGCACACACATGGGCCGGGGCTCTCCTAAAGCGATCCTGGAAATGGGTGCAGGCCTGGACTTCTGGGGACCGTGATCTGAAATGCCTCCCTTGCCTGGGCACTCTGTGGCCCCTGGAGCCCCCAGCAGGCCCCACTGGGCAGACCCCACTGTCATGGTTCTTTAGGCCTACACTGCTGCACACTCGGAAGCTCCCTGTGGCAGGGTGCAGGGCTGCACTCTGGCCAGAGGGAGGGAGCTGCCACGGCCCCACACAGAGCTGGGGTGAGGGGAGGGGTGAGGGCTGGTGGAGCTGGGGTGTGGGACGAGGGGCGCTGGGGTGTGGGACGAGGGGCGCCAGAGCTGCATCCTGTAGTGGGGCGCTCTCCCAGGGGGCCTGGAGGTCACGGCTGGCACTTTCTCTCTGAGGTCCTGAGCGCACTGTGAGCAGGGTGGGCTGGGGGGTGGGGGGTGGTGGGTGCTGCGGTGGGTGATGGGGGAACCTTGAGGACCACCCCCTGCGGCCCCTCAGGCCTTCAGAGAAGACATTCTTTGTCTCAGCTGGTGTGGAACTCGTCCAAGTATTTTTTTTTTTTTTTAAAGATTTTATTTATTTATTTGACAGACAGAGAACACAAGTAGACAGAGGCAGTCAGATAGAGAGAGAGGGAAGCAGGCCCCCTGCCGAGCAGAGAGCCCGATGCGGGACTTGATCCCAGGAACCTGAGATCATGACCTGAGCCGAAGGCAGCGGCTTAACCCACTGAGCCACCCAGGCGCCCCAAGTATTTTTTCATATGATGGATTACCAGGTTGTTCTGTTTTATTTATTTAATTAATTAATTAATAAAATTTTATTTCTTTATTTGACAGAGAGAGAGCAAGCACAGGCAGAGGGAGCAGCAGAGGCAGAGGGAGAAGCAGACCTCCCGCTGAGCGGCTTGGTCCCAGGCCTCTGGGGTCAAGACCCCCCCACCCCCCCTCCCCCCCAGCTGGAGGCGGGGGCTCCCCCCACAGAGCCCCCCCCCCCACGCCCCCCCACGCCCCCCCACGCCCCTGGTTTCAGTAACCAGTAGAGCACCACTGTTGCCGCACTCCTCTTGTTGTCACTTTGTGTCACTGTAATAACCAGTCTCAGTGAACTATATCCAGTGAAGGTACTTCCCCAAAGTTAGGGGTTCCTCATCAGGTGCCACCTGCGGGGCTGGGAAGAGGCCTTTCAGGCTTCCGGGGGTCTCTGAGGTTTAGAGGCCGGAGGGTGTCATTGCTAATGACTCCCAGCCCGAGTGTGCGTGGGCCCCATCCGAGGACCCCAGGGAAGGTGTCCCTGTTGCTCTCCCTTTGCAGGTGAGAACACCGAGTCCCAGAGGTGTCAGAAGTGACCTGAGGTCACTTCTCTGCAAGCACACCAGGACGGTGAGGGCCTCCGGGGACCTCCCACCCTGCCCCAGCAGCACCTGAGCGGCACCCCTATGTGTCTCTGCTCTGCTTCCAGCCCGCCCAGCTCCCTGCTTGGCTCTGCTCTCCCTGCCTGCTCTCCCCGCCTGCAACCCTTGCCCCCACCGACCTTTCATTTCCAGCTTGATCTCGGCCCTGAGCCTCAGATTGAGCCCAGCTCCTGGGATGGCCAAGCAACATAACCCGCCTCCCAGCGACTGCCCCCCTTGCTAAAGAAGCATTACCCCCCACCCAGTGGCTCAGGCTGCACCCCGGAGTCCTGCCCACGTCCCGACCCTCAGCAGCCCAACCTGCACACTCTTCCCCTTGGACCGACCTGCGCACTCTTCCCCTTGGACCGTCGGGCTGTCCCTTGCTCACCGGTTGTGCTGACTGGGGGCTTCCCTGGAGGTGTGCTGACATTCAACCAGTCACGGGGCTGTGAGGGGCTGGGGTCTAGCTGGCTCCAGGACAGCGAACCCTTACTGGACCATCTCTTCCTCCAGCCGGAAGGCAGCCCCTGAGTGCTCAGGTCCCGTGCTGGCCTGAGCACATAGATGGTCTTCACCACCAACAGCCTTTGCTTAAGTGGGAGTCTGTGAGGATAGAGACTCAACCCCATCACCTGAGAGGCCAGCTTTGAGGCTTTCTGCTCTAGAGGAATGCTCTGGCAGGGCTGGGGCTCCATCTGACCCTCTCTCCTTGCAGTGGTCCATGCTTGGGGCCCTTCATGGCATGGAGAGCCCCACTTGGCCCTAGCTTCCAGGCCTGCCCCAGAGTCAGTGCATATGGGACTCCTGAGATGGGCCTTCGCTGCCCCACACAGCACCCAGGCCTCTCCCTGTGGGGGGCTGGACACGGGCCAGGAGCAGGCCAGCACCCAGAGCCGATGGTGGGAGGGGGGCCTCTTCTGGGGGTGAGAGGAGCTTCCTCCCAGCATCGGGGGAGCCTGGTGCAGGGGATGGCCAGGCTCGAAGCCAGGAGTGTCCAGCCGGGTCTGCTCATCTTTCCGAAGGGCACTGCTGGGCAGTGAAGAGTCACGGACAAGGAATGAGGCAAGGGAGACCCCCGCCCCCCCCCCCCCCCCCCCCCCCCCCCCCCGTCGTCCTCCTGGGGGCAGCTGGAGGTCTGAAGCCAAATTCTTCGCCTGTCCCTGCAAGTCCCGCACCTCTTCACCTTCCAGATTCGAGGCAGTCGGTCCCTGCGCCACCCTTCACCTGCCCCGCCCCTCCTCCAAGCCTCCCAGCCTGGGTGGTGGGTGGTCCGTAGCGCAGGAACACGAGGTCCGTCCCCTCGGCAGCCTTTGCTCAGGGAGAGGTAAGGACTCCCCAGAGCCGATCCACCCCACCCCGGCCCATCTAGACCCGTCGCCCACCGGTCAGACTGGCCTGACTTTGTCTGGAGAGCCGCAGAGAGAAGGCGAAGTGGGAGGAGGGAGGGGAGGTCGGAGGCGGGGAGGAAGAGTCCGGGGGGAGGGGAGTGGGAGGGGGAGGAAGAGTCCGGGGAAGGGGAAGTGGGAGGGGGAGGAGGGAGCATCTTTGGGGAGAGCCCCTCCCCCTCCTTGGTTTGGGCACCAGCGAGAGGAGGCTACGCCTTCCCCCACCTGCAGGAGGGGCTCATTGTCCGGGGGTCTCCAGGCCATTGTGTGCGGGAGGGAGCCTCATTGGCAGGGCTAGCGTTTGTGATTAACTGCTCCCCGGCCCTCATTGGCTGGATGCGAAGGAGGCTCCGCAGGGCCCCGGGACACAGAAGTTTGTGGAGCAACTTTTCCCAGCATGGTGTGACTGTGTGTCCAGGCTTCCGAGCGAAGGTGTGCCCGCCCAGCCAGGATGACGCTCTGCGGGACCTTCCTGGGTGCGTACTTTTCCCCAGCCCTGCACACCCCTCCCTGGGCCTGCTCACACATTTCTGCTAGGACACCGAGGGGACTAATTAGCTGGGTGGCCGTCAGCGCTCAGTATTCTTTTCTGGCAGCCGCAGAGGTGATAGACAGTGCTCCCTCCCGAGCGAGGCCAGGGTCTCTGGCCTGACGCCTCTCCTTCCAGCTGACGGAGGAGTGTGGGCAGAGCCGTCAGGGCTGCCCTGTTTGTGGGCTTGCCTTCAAAGGTTGAAGGTGAGGACAGTGGGTGGGGCTGTATGTGCCCTGAGGCCTTGAGTTCCCGGGGAAGGAGGGGAGGCTTGTGTGGGACCAGGTCCGCCTGAGACTTGCTGTCACAAAGGGGCTATGACAGGGACGACTGCTGTTTGTGTTCCCCGCACTCGCAGAGCTGCCGTGCGTGTGTGTCTGTGTTTGCAACGCTAAGGGCAGCAGTCCGTGTGAGAGCCCCACAGCACACTCCCAAACACACACGTCTGAGTCTGCGTGTTCACACAGTGTCAGCGGGTTGGGACGTTTGATGTCCCAGCATAAAACCACCCCTCAATATGGCCCAGAGAGTGTGCGTGTGCGTGTGCATGTGTGTGTGTGTGAGAAAGGCTCACAGCCCTGCAAGTGTGAGACGGGCACACAGAGTCAGCCCAGGGAGTTGGTAAGAGGGGCTCTCGGTTTTGTTTGCTCCATCTGCCAGAGCCTGCCTGGGGCAGCGGCCCCCGCCCTCAGCTGTTCCTATACAATATTAATGCTGACCATCTCGGCTCCACACACAACGGCCCTAATTGTCGTCTGCAGCTTTAAGGCGGGCGCCCATCTGCAGGGAAGCTTTCAGAAGGAAACAAGAAAACTCTCACCCCCAGCTGCTCACCGGAGAAGGCGCCAATTACAGATGCAGAAAGTTTAGACCAAAATTACTTGAAAGAGTTTTTATGAAGCAAATGAACTGACACTTGGAATGTCTGTGTGCAGATTTGCACAAGTAATTACATTTTGCTTGGAAGGACCAGCAAAGCAATCATTGAACCCGCCTCGCCCAAGTCCCACAAAGCACTTCCTCAGCAAGTGCGGCAGCCACAAGTCTGGTTTTGCAAATCTCCCCCTTCTCTCCCTGTACAGGGCTCGGGGGACCCTCCGGTCAGACTGAGGTTGTTTCCCTGTGTGTCTCCCAAACGCAAAAGTCACACGCAACTTGCCCAGATTTTTATGAAATAAAGCTTAAAGGAACAGTGTACTCCTTAGTCACGGAAAAGAAAACATTTTATGACTGAAAAAATCCTGACAGCTTTTCACCCTGTATCAGAAAGTTTTCGGCCACACCTTGCAGTTGTTCTTCCCGGCGTGGGTGGGAGCCTGGGTCGGAAACCGCTTCCCCCAGCCCGGAGTCCTCCCAAGACGTCAGTGTGCGGAGAACAAAGGGCCGGGCTCCGGGGGAGGGAGCGCTGTCCAAAGTGCTGATCAGACCGAGGCGCGTCCGCACCCACCGCCCCGGCTGGAGCCAGCAGCCAGACCCCAGGGAGCTGCCGGGACAGTCCCTTCCCTGCTCCGCACCTAGGACCCCTCTTTGTTCTCTAGATGGAGTCGGCTAAAGATCTTGAACCTTTACCCATCAAAACCCATCTTCTGAAACGGCTCATTCAACTGCAGCCTCTCAGTGGTAGTTCCCGGGGCTTCTTTCCAGGTTCTTAGAACAGGGACCGATTTGAAATTTCCAAGCACATTCAGAAATGCCCACCCGAGGAGCCTCAGGTGCCCGACCCCGACCACTGGAGCAACGTTCCCGGAACGCTCTGCTTGCTCCGTGGGGGAGGTGTGCAAGGCTGAGAGGCAGAGGTTTGCACAAATAGGATTTATGTTACCTGGAAAACGAATTATGTAGAGCAGGGCTGTGTGTTGTCCACATACTGATCTTCCCCTGCTGTCGCTCCTGCTAGTTGTTGTCCCCTAAGTTTGACTGTCACGTAGCTGAATTAAATACTTTCATGAAACACTAGGCATTGTTGGGGAATACGGCTGATTCAGCAGGGCCCTCCCTTTGATTCTATCTTCCTCGCGGAACAATGGCGTGCAAGGCTGCCTCAGCCTGCAGCCTGCCGATAAGAGTTTAATAGAATTTCTGAATGCCAAAGGTTTGGGATGTAAAATATCCCAGCACTCACAGTGTGTCCAGAGGAGACAGAAAAGAGCTTTTCAGGAGAGCTCTCAACTGAATATGTCCTTCTATGCTAATGGATATGAGCTCACAAAAGAATAAAAACAACGGTAGGCAGTCATTGTAGGAGCCTCAAACAGTTCTCATTTGGCTAATTAATATTTCATCCTCAGTTTGACCAGTGAACGCCTGTGTTTATTTCCTTTTACTCAATCTACAATATTGCCCTGAGCACATTGTGCATTTCGTGTGTTGAGAAGAATGTGTGTGTATGTAAAGAACTGAGCATACTTGCTCCCGGAACGAAGCTCGTGGGTTACATCAAATATGGGCTGCAGCACTGCATGTTGGAAATCGTTGCTTGTGGAAGAGTTTCAGCTGATTTTTCAAAACATACTTTCTTAGAGGAAGCTATATATTTTAAGCCCAATTCATGCTTCTGGTGGCCTGAGCCGTTTGGCTGATTCAGTTGGGGGGCTTGTGTGCCTAGATAACATGGCAGGAAGCTATATTTACTGCGTTGAAATCTCTGCCCTGAACTTTGCGGTGCTGGCCTTCTTCTGCACTGGTCCCAGACAGCCGCTCGCCAGGGGCGTCCAAAACCCAGCCTGTGTCCTGTCTCACGGTACAGTTTCTGACAACCCGAAGACGAGCATAGACACTCGTTTGTCTGACCTATCAGGAAGAAAAGGAAGTTTGGAGAGCGAGTAAGAATTTCCTGGCTCCTAGGTACTCTTGCCGGACGGTCCTACATTTATCCCTGAAAGTGGAAAACAATCCGGCTGCTTGCAGTGTAGCTGGGCAGTTCCATTGTGTGCGTGATGCCTTCTCCTCCTCTCGATTTTCATTGGGTGGCCCCTCGCAGGCAGTTTAGAAAGGCTGAAAAGCCAGAGCCGAGATTTTGAGCCCTGTGTTTCCCTCTGGCTGGGATACACTAACTTAGAGGTTTTGGGGCAGAGAGGACTTGTGTCCAGGGCCTCACTGAGAGGGTTTTATTATTTTAAATCTTAAGCCAAAGAAAGAGTGTGTGATGAAAGATCTTTTTCCTGATCTCTCCTCCGTGTGTGTGACTTCAGCTTTGGGTCTGTGGCCATGAGCATCTTTTACGAATTGTAAAAAATATATGCTTGTCCTTTGAAGTCAGATGAGCCACGGAGCACCCCTCCCGTTCGTCTGAGTAATAAATTCTGCAGTCCGTTCTTTATGATGGTGGGTCATATTCCTAACCACCAATAAATATTGTAAAGTACTTTCGCTGCAGCCGTGCTAACCCAGGGCATCTGTCATTCCGGTTGCTGCTATTAGGAATTATTGGACTGAACCACTGGTGGAGACAGCACGGGGGGGTGAGTATGGCGGTGGTGACGCTCTCTGCCCTTCTGTGTGTCTGGCATAAAAAAACCCCAATCGTGCTGCATATTAATTATGATTCGGTGTGGGCAAACACAGCCACCTTCTGTGGGCTGAAGCTCGGAGCAGGAGACAGGGGCTCTGCCGGGCAGGGCACCTCTCACTTTCCGAGTCAGCAGACCCATCTTTCTGATGCTATACTGTAAATTTATTTCACCTCGGAGAGTAAACAGATATATTGGAGCCCCAAGGGTTCATGGGTAGCGTATTTACAAAGGAGCCTCTCCGCCAGCCCGTGCCACCGCTGCTAATGAGAGCGGTCATTAAGTAAATGAGACGTCGCCTTTAGCTGGCTTAGGAGTCGCACACTAAGGGGAGAAGATATTTAATTGAAACCCGCACACAGGCTTCCCCACATGTGACCGCTGTAAGGGAGGCAGCTGCCTCCCCTCTGCCCCCCCGTCCACCCTGCACCCCCCATGTAAATTTCATGATTGCTTTCCGTGATGTCATTTGGAAGGAGGACAGACAATAGCTGTGGGGAAAGGTAAGTCCGTGTTATGCTCTCTCGCTGACAAAGGCAGACATCCAAGTGCTTGGCTTTTCCCCTTGGACCGAGACAGGGAGAGGGCGCGCGAGCAGAGTTAATTTCTAAGATGAAGGCGTTCTATGCAGGAAAAGCAGGTCTGGGGATGGCTTTTTAAAGCTGCTCTGTTGGACTGAGGCTTTCTTCTTCTACTGGGTCTGCCCGTGGCTGTTTTCCTTCTCTTTTTCTGTCCCTCCCTGGCTGGTTCACGGGCTCGGCCTCTCTGAGAGTCTCGTGGACATGTAGTGCGTCTGACAGAAAAGACACTGGGGGGACCGTGTGCCGAGACAGGAAACTTTATGTGCATTTCTGGACGAGGAACACAAATAGATCAGCAGCCGTGGGACCCAGACGCTATGTGGTGGGGGAAAACGCTGCCTCCTTAAGCAGAAGACCTCTCTGGAGCGGGACTCCGAGCTGCTACCTCGCGCGAGCCCCCATCCAAGATGCGGAGGAGAGATGGTCATGTGAGCATTTTGTCTTTGCGTGTCACGTATTTCTAAACTTAAGGAACAGCGTTTAGGGTGCATGTGTCTGTGGGAGAGGCGCACAGAGCTAAATGTTGGCTGCTCATCTCCGCTGATTTTCCTGCGGTGACGCGGGTCACTGGTGTGGCTGTTTACAATCTTAGTGTGACTGGATTTGTGTATTTAAAGCTAGAGATCAGGCTTGGCCAGGATGATGGCAGAAGCTTCGGACTACATAATGTCATTGCCTGTGGGATGATGTGTTCTGGGGCTGGGGACTTTGTTCTGTCCTCTGGATTCACTTCCTTCTTTGTGAATCAGGAAGTAAATATGCCTCCGGTGGCTCTGGTGTGTGGGGGTCCCCACCACGAGGATCCTGTTCACTGTGTCGAGTCACAGAGGGCTATTCTGGTCCCACTACTACCTTTGCATCCGTGGGACCTCATCCTGGCCCACTGGGGTATGTAATTTCTGAAACAAACCTCCAAGAGGTGTGTCTGGTTGTGGCCGTCACACTGCAGTCCCTCCATGGTGCTAGTGACTGGTGATTATCACTATTATCCTTTTGGGAGAGGGAAGTGAGAGATTTTGCCCCAGGCGTGTAAACTGCAACAACTACAACAGCCGGAGATCAGACACAGCCGAGGACGACTCTGAGGCTAGTGGTTGAGTGAACAAAAGACAGGAGGAGTGTTGGGACCAACCTGGAGGAGGTGAGCCTCAGTCTGGGTGAGAGGCTTGGACCCTGCGCCTTGTGATGCTGAGGGAGCTTGCCTAGCCCTCCCTCCAGCCTGGTGTGTGTGTGTGGGGGGGTGTCCTTGCCTGGGGCTGGGCAGGCGCTCGGGAGAGGCCCAGGTTCCTGGCCACCAGGGCTCCCTTCCCATTGGTCCTTGGCCGTGATTATCATGTCCTTCCATATGGCCCCGTTAATTAATGGTAAACAAAAGAGTGGGGGAGCCGAGACTGGAGTTTCGTGGTGCTGGTGGGGAGGGGTCACCCATAGGGCAGGACTCTGCCTGTCTCCCCAGAGCTGCTCACTGTGCAGACGGGGTTGGTCAGGGTTAGAGGGTACTTTGTCTGCAAAGAGGAGGTGGCAGCTCTGTGACCCCGTCTGTGCCCTGGAGCTGGAGACGGAGGCCCCACAGCTGGGTGACCCTAGATCTCACAGGATGTTGAAGGATGGAGGGAGCTCAGTGGGGGCTGTGAGTGACATGGGGGGCCTGTCCATCCTGGAAGCACCTGAGCTCTGACTTCCTTGGACCATAGGCCCTGATGTGGGCCTGGGAACTCACCAGGGCAGGGGAGCTGCTTCTGGCTATAACCCAGGGGGCCTGGGGGACCCTCAGGCATTGGCCGCAAGTCTGGAGGCAGCCCCAAATATTCAGAGCCAATGCTCTGGGTGCTCTTGGAAGATTCTGGGCGAGGCAGCTGTCGCCCATCGCCCTGAGTGCTGCTGGAGCCCAGGGCGGGGAGCATGTGGGCAGAGACTTCAGGACTACAAGCTGCTGGGTTCCCGAGGTGGGGCAGCGGGTCACAGCAGCGTTTCTGGGGAAGACCAGTCAGTGCCTGGAGGCATCAGGGAGAGGCTGGCCGAGTGTGTGCTGCCGTGGGGGCCCTCTCTGGGCACTCGGACCCATCCCGGGCCTGTGGCAGTGCAGGTTTGCCTGGCCCTGGCTGCGGACTGCACTCTCCCTGGTGCTGCCCAGGGCCCAGACCCCTCCCCTCTGGGCCCCGTTATCCTCCTCTGGGCTGGGGTCGCTGAGTGGGTCCATGAGGACCCCCGGGGGGGGCCTCTGCGTGAGTGTGTGGGGTGGGGCGGGGAGGATCTGTGCTAAGTCTGGCTGGGGAGGCGAGAGTGTGTAACACAGAGCTGGGCCACCCCCGCTCCTGATGCTGCTTGGACCAGCGCTGGAGCGGGGAAGTGCCCCCTGGGCCGCCCTCCACAGCCCAGATAGCAGTGGGCAGGCTGGTGGGGCTGAGCGGCTCCTGGATGGACTCCACGAAGAGGCGAGTCTGCTGGGTGAAGAGTGAGCAAGGGCTAGGGCTGCCCAACCCCCGCCTGCCTGGGGACGGTGGGACCCGGAGTGACCAGAACACCGCGGTCAGCCTGGGCCTGTAGAGGACCGGGAGGCAGGAAGCTGGCCTGGCCCGCTGGGCTGAGCCGCATCTGCCAGGCCAGTGGGGACTGTCAGTGGTCACCTGATCCTGGGGCAGGCAGGGCACCAGGCAGCCAGGCAGACTTGTGTGTTACTCAGGCATACGGGAAAGGTAAACCCAGCTCCTGTCCTGGCTCTGGAAGACCCATCCCAGACCTTGTTTTTTGTTGGCTTCAGAGGGTAGGACCCCTTCCTCCAAACCCCCACCCCCCTGACTTCTAGAGCCATCCGTCTGCTTTGGCCTTGTGGGCTCACTCACGAATAAACTAGAATCGGGTTGTCTATTGATGTAATTTTAACAGGAATTTTGTGGTGTGAGTTTACAGGAAAATGGTCTTTGGAGCCAGCAACATTTGGAGATTAGTCAGCTGGAAAGATGTTGTGTTTCCCAGAAGGACGGAGCACGGCTGCCGCAGGTCCTGTCCCCCCAGGTGGGCTCTGTGCTCCCTGAAGACCCCAGGACCTGTCCTCCCTGGGAACCCCTGACCAGGGGCCGCCCACTGTCCAGCCCACAGCTCTTGTTGGAGGCTTTGGTCTCAGGTTCTCAGGTACTTTCTGTCTTCCCCGAGTGTCACTTAAGAAAACCCTCAAAATGAAACGAGGGAGAATTTTCCCCCCTGACTTAAAATGTTTTTGCTCTCAGGCTTGTATCAAGCTTCACAGAGGAGAGAGTAACACTTGCAGTCAGTGTCCTTTTCTTGTCCGCGTTGCCGAGGCTGGCCGTGTGCCTCTCGCACACCTTTCCCCTTGTGGGCCCAGGCAGTCGGGAGCAAAGGCACTTTTCTTGGGAGAACGGGGCTTTGCCCCTGTTTCAACCCCCTTTCATTTTAAAATCTGCACTTAAATTAATGCAGTGTTATTTCAATCAAGCAGAATGAAAATAACTCAGCAGACTGTTCCAATCTGCCAAGCCGGACTGAGAACCCCTGCGTCTGTGGGGTTAGTCCAGAGGTTTGGGGGTCGGCGAGCAGGAACGAGTGTCCCAGACCTGTGGTTGCCTTCAGATGAGCCCTGGAAGCTGGAAGGGGCTGTGTGCCAGGGGGCTGTTACTGGGAGCCGGGGGTTGCTGGGGGGCTGCGCGTTGGACAGGCTCTTGAAGGACCGGCTAGCTGAGTTTCCCTGCGTCGCTCATGGTGGTGGGCAAAATGTGAACGTGTGTGTGTGAGAGCTCGCGTGTGCCTATGTATGTGTGCCCACGTGTGCTCATGCGCGTGTACATGCGCTCTCAAGCATGCGCGTATGTGCGTGTGTGCCAACGTGCATGCATGTGTATGCGTGTCCTTGCAAGTGCATATGTATGTGTGTGTGCACGCCTGTGTGCATGCGTACATGTGCATGTGTGCCTGTGTGCTCATGTGTGCGCGTGTGTGCTCGTGTAGTACACGTGTGTGTGCACATGTACGTGTGTGTGCCTGTGTGCTCACGTGTGAACGCCTATGTGCATGTGTGTGCACGTGCATGCCTGTGTGCATGTGTACGTGAGCCTGTGTGCTCACGTGTGCGCTTGTGCGCATGTGCGCTCAAGTGTGTGTGCACGCCTGTGTGCATGTGTATGTGTGCCTGTGTGCTCACGCGTGTGCATGTGTGTGCATGTGTGCACATGCGCACGCCTATGTGCATATGTACGCGTGCGTGTGTGCTCATGTGTGCACTGTGTGCTCATGCGCATGTGCCCGCACATGCATGTGTGTGCACGCCTGTGTGCATGTGTACGCGTGCCTGTGTGCTCACGTGTGTGCGTGTGCATGCACACACATGTGCATGTGTACGTGTGTGCCTGTGTGCTCACGTGTGCAAGCCTGTGTGCATGTGTGTGCATACGCACGCCTGTGTGCCTATGTACGTGTGTGTGCTCATGTGTGCGTGTGTGCTCGCCTGTGTGCATAGGTACATGTGCCTGTGTGCTCACGTGTGCACGCCTGTGTGCATGTGTGCACACGCATGCCTGTGTGCATGGGTGTGCGTGCATGCCTGTGTGCATGTGTACGTGTGCCTGTGTGCTCGCGTGTGTGCTCGTGCGCGTGTGCCCGCACATGCATGTGTGTGCACGCGTGTGTGCATGTGTACGTGTGCCTGTGTGCTCGTGCAGTGCACATGTGTGTGCACGCGCGTGGGTGCGTGACGCCTGTGTGCGTGCATGTGGTGCAGACGTTGGAGGGCAAGCGGACGCACCATATGGTCTGAGCTGCTGACAGATTAGCCTGCCGGGCTCCCACCTCACCCTCACGCCTGGCTTCACACCTTGATCGTGTTCGACATCAGTCCGAGGCTACCGGCAGAAGCCATCTGGGCCCTCCTGTTGTTTCCCATTTTGTTGCCTAAAAACTACACATCAGAGGTGTAGCAGAAGGAAGAGGGTCCCAGAGCTCCAGGGCTGCTCGGCCTCTGTCTGGGAGGGAGGTTCTGAGGTTCTCTCTGCTGGGCCGAAGCTTAGAGCCTCCTTAGGCCTCTGGTGCCTGCTTTAGGAGAGCTCAGATGTCGGGTTTGAGGCCCCGGGTCACAGGACAGCAGACCCACAGCTCTGAGGGCCCGAGGGACACCCTGAGTCCAAAGCACTTCAGTCTCTCCATCCGTAGGCCTGTGGGGTCCTGACTTCAGACGGCTTCTGCAGGCAAGCTCTGTGTGCCGAGGGGTTCCCAATGGGAAGGGAAGCCTGTTCTCCCAGAGGGATTTCGTAGACCCAGAGCATCGCCTGCCACATAAATAAGGAGCGTGGGCACGAGGGTCCCCTCGGCCCTGGGTTTCCTAGGGCTCCCCACACTTGGTGGTTCAAAGCGACCCGCTCAGTCATGGACTGCTAAGTGAACAATTAATTGGTTCGTTAATCATCGTTTTGTGCATGGAAAACTCCGGTTTTCCAAAGTAAACAGTGCCTCTTGTTAATATTCCCCCCCCCCCTCAAAGATTTTATTTATGTATTTGAGAGGCAGAGAGCACGAGCGGGGTGGGGGGCGGGAGAAGCAGACGCCCCGCTGAGCAGGGAGCCCGACTTGGGACTTGATCCCAGGACCCCGGAACCACGACCTGAGCTGAATGCAGATGTGTCACTGATGGACACCACCCCCCCGCCGGTGGCCCGTGTTAGTACTTTCCGATGGTCTGACGTTGACGGTTCAGGTTTTCGTGGGATCTATTTTGTGTCCATGTGGCCCAGGCTCAAACCCCAGCCTCAGGGGCTTCTTGATGCCCCCTTGGCCCCGAAGCAGGTTAACGGGGCGGGGGAGGGGGAGGTGTTGATGCAGGTTAACGCTGTCCTCCCCATGACACACAGAAACCAGCAGTTTCTGCTGACCCGGAAGGGCCGTGGGCCTCTCATCCCACCGTTCTGATGTTCCCTAGGGAAGGCCACTGGGGCCATCGGAAAAGCTCACAGAGGCCCCCAAGTGCTGAAGGCGTCGGGGGCCTAAGTGCTGGGCACATCCCCCGCCCCCGAGGGAGGAGAGAGGGGATCTGTTATGGGAACTGCATCTGGCGCAGCTCTGTCACCCTGGAAGGCCGCTGGAGCAGGTCATGAGGGCGGCTTAGCTCTCCTGGCTGCAAAGCCCGTGGTCAGCCCCAAAGCTGAGAGCCTGCTGCTAGGTGCGGAGTCCCCTCACGCTCTCAGCGTGCGGGCTGACCCGCCGGCCTCCGATGACCCGCGTGGACTCGTGGACTCCGGAGTCGTTCCTGTGATCAGGCTGCCCTCCTGGAAGGCGCACCCCCGAGCACGTGTGCACGGCGGTCCGATTCTTCCCAGGCCTGTTTGGCTCTGCGCACTCCCAGCGAGGGCCCCCTTCCTGCCCCAAGCCCCTCGGACGCCAGTCACCTGTGGTCTGTGTGAAGTGTTCCTGTTTCTCCACATTCTGTTGCATCCTGGTTCTCGGCGTGCAGGGCACCGTCCATCCAGACTGGGAAATTAGCACGGGCATCACCCCAGTATCTCCAAGCCTTAAAGGCAGGAGGGCGGGCTGTTGCTGGGCAGTGCTAGGAGGATGACGGGTGGGTTCCCCCTCCGCCCCCCGGAAACTGGGGGGCTCTGAGCCCTGGAGCAGGGCTGCAATTAAACTCGCTGGGGAGCAGCTGCCTCCTGCCAGCCGCCTGCGGCTAGCCCTTCTCCCCCTGAACAGGAATGCTTCAGTTTCTTGCAGAGGGACTGGGGTGGGAGAGGGAAGGAACACCGACGGCAAGCCGTCTCTCCCACTGCACGGCTGCCGGTGCCTGGCTGGGTGGTGCCTGGATCCCCAGGTTGGCTGCCCGAGAGCCTTCTCACTGAGCGGGACATGGGCAAGGGTACGGATAGACCCTAAAGGGAGGGCTGAGCAGATTCATTCTGTTTGTGCGAGGGAGAGCCCCTACTAGTTGGGTCACTTTCGAGGGCCTAAATAAAGCGTGGTTTCCAGGAAGATGGAAGTGGCCCTTTCTCCTGTCCCAGGGCTAGACAGTTCTACGGAAGGGGTTTCTGGGACTCAGGATGAGAGGCACAGGAGCAGAATTCCAGAGAAGGGCCCTCCTGATCCTGGGAGGCCAGCGTGTACCCTGAAGACCCAGGAGACCTCCAAGAAAAATGCCCAGAAACTAGCTCTTCTGGTTCCCAGCGTGTTGGATAAGGCCCGAGCTGTCCCTGTCCTTCCCACTGCCTCTGGTTCCCTCTGTGGACCTCTTTATGCTCCCTAGGGCTGAGACAGGCCACTCTAGCTGTACCGGCATCCCCTTGGGCGCCCCGGGACTGAGACAGGACACCCTAGCTGTACTGAGGACCCCTTTGTGTGCCCCAAGACCGAGACAGGACACTCTAGCTGTACCGGGACCCCCTTGTGCACCCCAGGACCGAGATAGGACACTCTAGCTGTATGTGGTCTGAAAGGTGTCTGTGATATCCGCTCAGGGAGCCAGGCCCAGGGGTCAGCCTCCTCATCCAAACTCTCCTTTCCTGAGCCCTTGGTGTGGCCCAGGCTCTGGGCCTTGGAGAGCAGTCACATGGACACCTGATGAGTGGGTGGGTCCTGTAGGGGATTTGGGGGGCCTGGGAGCTGTGAGTGGGTGCAGGTAGGTAGGGGACCCTTTCCCCAGCACCTCCTCTGGCCTCCAGCCTGGCTGGGTCAGTGGGGTGGGTCAAGGTGAGTCGGATGGAGCCCCTCACCTCAATGCGTTTGTGGACACAGTAGCTGCGCACACCCCCCGCGGCAGTCTCCTGTTCTCTGTTTTTCTGTTGGCCTGGCTCCTCGTGTGGGGACAGAGCACGTGCGCTGAGGCTCTGGCTCCCAATTTGGTGCCCGTCCTGCCAGCCTGGGCGGAGATGGGGACTGGGTCACTCTTGAACCCGACGTGGGTGGGGCGGTTCTCGTGGAAATCCTGCGTGGAGCCGGGCGTTGAGCTGAGCGGTTTCCTCCTGCTGCCTTCATTCCTGGCTGGGGCCTGGGTGTGTGGGGGCGGCTACCACCCACTGTGCCTCTCCGGGGACAGGGCTCCCCCCCCCCCCCCCCCCCCCCGGGAGCTCCTCCCTCCCCTCCCCCTGCGGCTCCCTGACAGGCTCCTGGAGAGCTGTCCTGTGATTTGGTGCGGAAAGTCATTATTACCGCCAGGCAGTGTGGCTGTTGTTTTTACAGTGTTGGTAAGGTGAAAAGAAATAATAATAATAATAATATAAGAAAGACTCAGCTCGCACTGCTGCAACGTGCTATTTGCATTTTTAAGGAAACACTGCTTTGAGACAGCCTGGGTGAAAGGTCACCATTTGCATATAAATGGAAGAGAAAGTGTATGAAGCTGCAAGTTACATCTGTATTATTTTCTCAGCAGTGAGCTGCTGTTGGAGAGAGTAAGGGACGGGGCTTGGATGTGGCTTTTATAGAATAAAGTACCAGCGAGGCTGACTCAGAAGCAGAATGACGAGAGAAGCGTGCAAGGCTCTGGGATTGCCGACTTCCCTGCCCCACCCCCTCTCTCATTTTCACCTAAACTCAGCAAAAGCAGGTCGGCTTTGCTCCACTCAGCAAGTCTCCATTTTACTTCCCTCTGAATTCCAGCTAAAATAAAATAGGAAAGAGAGAGAGGAAAACTTGCCCTCGGTTCCCCTGGGCCCCGACTGTGTTTCCTGCCAGAAGGTGGTTCAGTGGGTGGGGGCTTCCAGACGCCCCAGACCCAGGGCAGAGGCCCCACTACAGTCGTGCTGTCTTCCCCAGCCCCGAGCTGAGACGGGCCCGCAGGGGCCCCCCCCAGGGGTGGGTGCTGAGGAGAGGTCGCTGGACCTGGGAGCTGCTGGAGGCCATGAGGGGTCTCCCGGGCGCCCCGCCTTCCCAGCAGCCCCTCCCTGAAATGTTCAGGGCACTGGTGCCTCTTCCTTTTGGATTTTCAGGGTTGTTAGACTCCCCAAGGGCCCACCCTGCCCCACTGTCCCTGGGCTCTCCTAGGGGACGCCAGGCCCGGCTGGGGCAGGGCCGAGTTGGAGTTGGCTTTGGCCCAGAAACGCTTTTGCCCTTGTGGGCTTCCCGCAGCAGCACTGGGGACTGTGGAAGGTGGAAGCGTGCAGCTGGGGGGGGGGGGCTGGGGTCCTCCTCCTGGGTTCTGACTCGGACGCCCCCTCCCAGGAGCCTCCACTGACCACCTGTTACTGAGACCGCACCCCACACCCTGTTATTTTGAAAATGTACTTTGAAAGTAGCTCCAGCTCATGGGTACGTTTCAGATACAGGACAAAACCCATTTTCCCAGCCGCTTGAGAGTGCATTTGCCAGGTCTATGTCTGTCGCCCAGAGCGCTCGTTTGGGTGTTTCCGACGACGAAGGGCTTCTCCTCCAGAGTCACCGTCACGGTGTGGACGCCTAGTCCCTGGACTGTGTTCAGACGCCTCCAGCTGTCTCGAAGGACGGGCTCAGAACCCTGCTGTTTGGTCGTGATCACGACCTTCGCCTTCTGGAAGGGTGCTTGTCTGCTTTGTAGGGCGCCCCTCGGTTTGGGTTTGTTGGCTGCGCCCCGTGACTGGACTTGGCGTATGTGGGACCAGTAGGAGTCAGGCTGTACCCCCTGTGCTGCGCGGTGACTTTGCTCGCTGGGTTGGGTGGGGCTGTCCACTCTTGCTGCAAGGGCACTGCTGTTTTTTTGCAATTAGTAAGTATTTGGGAAGGGAATTCAAAGCCATGGAAATACCTCATTTCTCATCAACTACCAATTTACTTGTTTTTATTGAAACCTGTATTGCCTCATGATTTTTTTCATCCAAAGATTTGTAACTGTTATTTCGATGCTTGTCACTGTGGGCCAGTGAGGTCACCCCAACTGGCCGCGCGCGCCCCTGCCTCCCTAAGGCTTTGCCTGGATTCTCGCTCAGCCCAGGCTCCTGGGCTGTCTTCCTGGCCGGAGCCTCGAGTCCTCCCCCAACGGCACGTTTCCGTGGGAGACCTGGTGCTGGGCGGGCCCCCAGCCTCTGAGTGGACCCGTGTGCAGACACACAACGTGCACACGCTCACAGTTACGCGCATCGGTGCACCTGCGTCTGAACTGAAGTCTCCATTTTCTCTCAATATCAAGACTGCAAGTCCGCACAGATACTCCAACACTGTTCCCCCACAGGGTACATTTGAGGTTTCTGCCTTTCTCTGTGTGTAACTTCTTCCCCCAACAGTGAGAAACCTGGTTTCCATCATCCTTAAAATAAGCACTGATTTCATCAATCCCGGTTCCCACCTCATCCGCCCTCCACTTCAGGCCAGGCCTTCCCCAGGGCTGTCTTCTCCTGCTTGGGATCTGACATTAGGGGGACTCAGGCCTACTTTGCCCAGGCTTGCAGATCTGCAGGCTGTGCTTCAGGACAGACCCCATGCAATGGATTGCCTCACGACTGGATTCCTCGAGCTCTTACGTCGAACAACATCTTTGTTCTTTTATTTTCACTGCTGGGCCAAGTCCTATGTGCCAGAATTAATTCCTATCCAAGTTTTTGTTTTTCTTGTACATAATCACACACAACCCTGCCCCCTGGCTTACTCAGTGTCCAGTGGCTGGCACGGTTTTGTACCTATGTGTCTCCTGAAGTATTTTTATTCTGTCTGCCTTGCCTGGTGTTTTGTCTGAGCAGAGACAGCACCCTGGTTGATTTTCTTCTTCTTCTTCTTCTTTTTTAAAAAAAGATTTTATTTCTTTATTTGACAGACAGAGATCACAAGTAGGCAGAGAGGCAGGCAGAGAGAGAGGAAGGGAAGCAGGCTCCCTGCTGAGCAGAGAGCCCGATGCGGGGCTCCATCCCAGGACCCTGGGATCATGACCTGAGCCGAAGGCAGAGGCTTTAACCCACGGAGCCACCCAGGCGTCCCCTTAACGGGTCTTTTAATCTAAAACTATAATTTCCTTTAGTTCTGGCAAATTATTTTTTATTAGTTAATTCATACTTTCCCTCCCTTTTTTTGATTCTTCTTTTTTGGAACTCTGGAGTCAGGTGTTAGGTCTCGCCTTGTTTCTCTCCTTATTAGTGCCCGTCTTCATCTCTGCCTGCCAGGTCTTGTACTGCATTCTCTATGTGCGCTTTACATTTTATTTCCAAATTGGGAAAGAGAGACACAGTGGTGTGAAGCCTTCCCAGGTAACTCATATCAGTCTCCAGCTCCCACCCCTGGCTGGGCCAGGCCATGTCTGCTTGTCTGGCCATCCTAGGCTCTGGCCGTCCTGGGCTCTGGCTTAGCTCCTGCTCCACCGTCCACCCTGTGGAGGACGGAGCTTCCTAAGACATGGACGTGTCTCTCTGGCACAGGTTCCTAGATGCACTCCCCTCGCCCCCTAGCCCAGGATTTGTGCACAGGCGTGGGGAAGGTCTTGGGAGCAGGGATCTGGGACGGGAATCTTTCTCTGAGCTGGAAGAGGGGCTCGACTGCCTCCTGCATCTCCAGGGAGCCATGGGACATGGGCCTCTTTAGGGCCTTGTCTTCCTGCCTCTGGAGGGACCGTCTGGACCTCACGGTTTTGGGTTTGGAGAGTCTCTGGGTCTAGAGGGTGGGATTCTGGGCTGCGGTCCCCCCAGGTGTCTCCTGTGACATGTGGTTGGTTTTCTGTGGGCCTTAACCTATGTCTACATTTTTATTCTAACCCTTTTCTTCTTGACTTCCTGGGCTTTGCCTTGAGTCTAAGCGGCAGGCGGGAAGACCTAGGAGCTGAGGGGATGGAGGAAAATCAAGATGAAAAACAGGAAAAATTCATTTTATTTGTTTATTTATTATTTATATTATTTATTTATTTTCATTCCATTTATTTATTTATTTTTAATTTTTTCTGTTTTTAAAAGATGTTATTTATTTATTTATTTATTTATTTGACAGAGATCACGAGCAGGCAGAGAGGCAGGCAGAGAGAGGGGGAAACAGGCTCCGTGCTGAGCAGAGAGCCTGATGTGGGGCTCGATCCTAGGATCCTGGGATCGTAACCTGAGCCGAAGGCAGAGACTCAACCCACTTAGGCCCCAGGCGCCCCATGTTTTTCCTTTTAAATGGCAAAACGTGTTCTTACGATTCCATGGCCCAGCTTTTCGGTGGATAGACTCTGTTCATGGCTTTGAGGGGATGTGGGAGACATGGGGAGGGTTAGGGCCCTGCCAGGGTTTCGATCTGCCTGAGGGCCGGGAAGCCAAAGGGGCAGCAAGGCCCTGGGCTGGCGTGGCTGGAGCTCGCTGGCCTGGGGCATGGAGGCCCCCGTGACACACAGGAAGAGGTGGGACGGGGCCCAGATGGGGGAGAGATGGACCGAGCCAGCAGTGGAGCACCCTGAGGGCTGAGGGTATCTGTGCCGCATCCGCCCCAGTGTGCTGCACAGAAGCTCCGGTCCTTCTCGCCAGGTGGCTGGGGGCTGCGTCTCCCGTCCTTGCCCTGCCCTTCATGGCCTCCAGCAGAGAGGGGCTGGGTAGCCCGGGCCCTACCAAGACATGGGCTCAAAGTCCAGGCCCAGGCTGGGAGAACCAAAGGCAGCCCACTCCAACCTCTGGAGCTGAGAGCCACGTGGTTTCACTGAGCTGGTTTTGCTGAGAGCCACGTGCCTCCTGGCCAGGGGCTCACACATCACGGTGGGAGGCAGGGCAGCCCTTGTGGTCAGAAAAGTGCTTTCGATCTGGGCACAATCGTCCCCCTAAAGTTACCCAGGACGCATGAAATCCTCCGCGCAGGGCCCCTGACATGCGAAGTTGTCCTTACCCACCTCTAGCTCAGCTTTCCTCTGGGGGCTGGTGCTCGGTGGGGGCACCTGCTCCCCTGGCCACCCTCAAGATTCACGGCCCTGGGCTGAGCTGGATGCTGCAGAGGGCATCTGACCTGTGCAGGCCTCTCCTCCATTGAGCTGGCCATTGTAGCCCCGGTGGGGAGCCCTGGTGAGTGAGCGCTCCAGTGGGTCTGGGGACTTATTCCGGGGCCCTTCTGTGTGTGCCACAGGCTGCTAGAGGACAGCATTATGGGAATATAATCTACATATCATATCGTATAATCATATAATTCACCCATTAGAAGCACACAGCTCAGGGGTCTCAGCATATCGAGAGCTGTGCATCTGTCACCACGTCTCACTTCTGAACGAAACCCTGGGTCCACGAACCACGGCCCCCCACTTGCCCCCGCCCGGCCCGTCCGGCAGCCGGTCTCCTAACCTACTCTCGGTGTCTGTGGATTTCCCATTTCTGTAATGGGAATTCTGTACATTTCGTTCCACAAATATGGAGTTGTACAATCTGTGGTCCTCGTGTCTGACTTTGAGGTTCGCCACCTCGTACCGTGTGTGAGCACGTGCACACTCTCGCTGCCTGACAGCAGCCGTTTTATATCTCCCATTCAGCAGCTAAGTGCACCCTTGGGCTTTCTCCATTTTCTGACTAGTTGGAATAAAGTGAAATAAGTTGTTATGCACAAGACTTGGAGTGGACGATTGTTTCCTTTTCTCTCGGGTCTGTATCTAGGAGAGGAGCTGCTGGGTCATATGTTTTTCTGTTTAATATTTTGAAGAATTGCCGGGCTGTTTCCCAAAGTAGTTGTGCCATTTTGTGTTCCCATTGGGAATGTATGAGGGTTTCGTTTCTCCATAATCTCTCCAGCACTTGTTGTTGTCTGTTTTCTAAAATTATAGCCATTTCAGTGGGTGTGAAGTGGTGTCTCGTTGTGGTTTTGCTTAACATTTCCCTAATGACTAGATGTTGAGCATCTTTTCTTCCTTCGTTCTCTCCTCTCTCCCTCCCTCTTTCCTCTCTTTCCTGCTTTCTTTGGTTTGCCAGAGAGAGAGAGAGAGAGAGAGCGAGCGAGCAGCAGCACAAGCAGGGGGAGTGGGAGATGGAGAAGCAGGTTCCCCACCCAACAGGGAGCCTGACACAGGGTCGATCCCAGGATGCTGGGATTATGACCTGAGCCAGAAGACAGAAGCTCAGCCAACTGAGCCATCCAGGCGTCCCGAGCATCTTTTCATGTTGGTTGTTTACGTGTTGTCTTTGAAGAAATGTCTATTCAAATATTTTGCCCGTTTTTAAAGTGGGTTATTTGTTTGATTATGAAGTTTCAAGATTTTTAATGTATTCCGAATGAATTAACTACTCATTTGTAAACGAATTAGATATATGATTAGATTCATGATTTGTAAATATTTTCTCCCAGACTATGGGTTGTATTTTCGCCCTATTGATGGTGTTTTTTTGTCATGCAAAAGTTTTAAACTTTGACGAAATCCAATTTATCTATTTTTTTCTTTTATTGCTTATGCTTTTGGTGTTGCATGTACGAAACCACTGCCTAACCCAGAGTCAGAAAGAGTTACTCCAATGTTACATAAGAGTTCTAACTTCTACATTTATCTCTGTGATTCATTGTGTGTTAATTTTTGAATGGTGTGAGAGGGGTCTGACTTCATCGTCTTGGTTATCCTATGTTCCTTGAATTGCCATATGAAGTGTAGAATCAGTGTGTCAGTCTCTGAAAACAAGACAACAGCTGGAGAGGTCAGAAGTGGTCAGATTCTGCAGAAATGCAAGGGCAAAGGCCGGATTTGGGACCTGGAACGAGCCCCGTGCTCATGCTGGAGAAGCTGATGGCTGTGCTTGGGGAAGGAGAAGCTGGAGTCCCGTGAGAAGCTGATGCTGTGAGCAGGGATGGAGTTGGAAGAGGCGTCTGTGGGTTCCTCTGTGAGCGCCAGGACGGCAGAGGGAGAGTGGGTGGGGCAGAGGGAGCTGCACGGTGACGAGGGGAGGCTCGGGGCGCAGGCCAAGTGCGGGAGCCCCCAGCAGACAAGGAGGGAGTCAGTGTAGTGGCGCACAGTGGGGCTGTGGCGTAGTCAGTGTAGTGGTGCACAGTGGGGCTGTGGCGTAGTCAGTGTAGTGGTGCACAGTGGGGCTGTGGCGTAGTCAGTGTAGTGGCGCACAGTGGGGCTGTGGCGTAGACATTGGTGGTGGTCGTCCGCCCACCGCTGTGGTGGAGGGCAGTAGGCGGAGGCCAGTTGGAGTGGGGAGTGAGGAGTGAAGTTAGGGGACTTCAGTCCCTTAAGAAACATGGCTGTGCAGGGGTGGAGGTGGCATGGTAGCAGGGCTGGCGTGTGGGGTCCAGACGGAGAGTGTTCTTGAAACGTGGATGCCTCAAGCCTGTTGAAGAGTTGAAAAGCCCCAGGAAGGGTTCGGTTTAGAAGCAGTGATCAAATATTCGAGAAGAATATGGCTGATACTCTAGGCACCCTTTAATCAGTCGTGGGAAGGAGGGGGATCAAGCCCAGATGCAGAGGTTAGCTCAACTAGCATGCAAGACCTCCCTCCCTGTGCTGGGGACAGAGCAGGGACAGAGAAGGGCTGGGGCTGAGGAGCTGGCATTTCCTCCTAAGTGGTGAGAACTTCTGATAAGTGTGTGTTGGTGCTGGGGGAGCGTAGGAGAGCCCGGATGTGGGCTCACTGCGTGAAGACCATTCCCCCTTTGCATGCTTGCTGAGGGGTGAGCGCTGACACCCTCTGGTTCCAAAGGCAGCCCACGGTCACCAGAGACACAACACCTAGTAAAGACTCTAAAAACATTTTGACTTTTTGCAACAGCCCCCTGAACCCTTGCTCAGGTTTCTTGTCTTCTGTTCTTATCTTGGGGAGGGTCAGGGAGGTTTTGAACTGAGGAAGGTACTAGGCTGTCAGTGCTGAGGCAGGGCTAGAGGGAGAGTGGTCTAGGAGCCCACTAGGAGGACTTATCATTCTGTGTGGGGCCCTCCAAGAGTCTGTGGGGTTGGGAGTGGGCACAAAACACCGTGTCTGGAAGGAGAAATGGGTGCCCAAAGTTTCCCAGGTGGGCTTCCTGGTGGTCTCCCCAGATACGGGAAGGAGGGCTTCATGCTACATTTTCAGGGGCCTGGCTGGGCTCCTTGCAGGCCTGCAGTGTTCTGGGTTGGGGTGGGCAGGTGTCATTAGCAGACAGACCTGGGTCTAGCCTGGGTCACGGCTCTGACCCAGTGGAGGGAGATGCCAAGTGAACTCTCAGGAGAGTCTCCTTGCCGAGGACCCATGTGTATCTGCTAACAGGTCCTGGTTGCTTTCCAGAGCTTATCTGTCCACTAGAGTCCTGTCAAAGTGAGTTTGGGGCCTCTGTGGGGACAGAGGCTGAGCAGCATGGAGCAGGCAGGGTGTGGAGGGACAGGTCATGGCCAGTGTCCCTGTCCTTGCCACCTGCTCCAAGTGGCTTGTTTGCTGTTTGTGTCTACAGGCAGGGTTTCAGAAGAACCCACTGGAGACCTAAAAAGGGAACCTGTCTTGAGGAAAACGTGCTTTTCGCTTGCAACTCCGGATGATAAAGGAAGTGATATTCTCATGCATTCCCTGTGCACCTGCACGGGAAAGGTCACTTTGCACACATGCTCTAATCCCCAGATGGTTCTTTCCTCCCCCGTTGTGTGTGGATGGAGAAGGTAGCTTGCTGGTCAGACGTGGGGCCAGGAGCCGGATCTGCATTACCCCTGCCTCTCCGCCGCCACACCACACCATTACCACACCTCTCCGTCATGTCAGCTGGCTGTAGGACTTCTAGAAGTGGCATCTTGATGGGACCCCCATGTCTCTGGCCTGGGGGCTCTGCAGTTGTCTCGGGGGTGTGGGGGTTTCCTCTGTGCAAGCTGGAGTACTAGTTGCTCAGGACATGCCGGCAGGAGGGGTCTTGCCTGTGGTGGAGCCTGGCCACACACACTTCCCAGTGGGACAAAGAGGGCCGTGGGGGTAGGTCCCAGCAGCAAGAAGCACAGCTGCTCTTTACTGGGCTTCTCATAATGACTAGAGTTTGTTGCCGTTTCCCAGGAAAAGAAGGAAATTGCATCAAGGTATATCTGGGAGCTCATAAGAGAGGTTCTGGCCTTGGGGATGTGTGTCTTGTTTTCCGTCTCCAACCCGGGACAGGGCACTAGTGCATCATGAGGGCGTCTGAGGCCATTAGACCCTCTGTTAGGAGGCAGGAGCTCTGTTTGGAGGTGGTCATGCTGGAGCAGATGTGAGCAGGTTGCCCGAGCTGCCGTGAGGCTCCGGAGCACCGGCTCTACCTGCTGACCCCCCGGGGCAGGCGAGAGGGCACACAGACAACCAGACGTCCCCTCACTGGCACTTGCAGCTCACCTTGGCTGGGCTCCCCAGGGAAGCAGGTGAGACCGAGGGCAGAAAGAGCTCCCCCCCCCCTCAGCTTCTAGGGTGCCCTGCTGGGGTGTGAGGAGGAGGGAACTGTCCCGCTCCTGCTAAGATCTTAGGGCACACTTCCTCTCCTGGAGCTGCTGGGGAGACGAGCTGCGGTTACCTCGTGCATTTACCTGCGTGATGGTGACCGAACATTCCTCCCGCGCCTTGCAGCTCAGCCCCGGGGGTAGGTTCTTCCTGGGAGGCCCGTGTGGAAGGTCAGCCCCATGCACTCTGCAGCCTGGGGTCTCCCAGCTTCCGCCTTCTCCAGAGCTGACAGGGGAAACTCTCATCCCCTTGTAAGTGTGACGGGTGACGCCTGTGTCTCGCCCATGGAATTTCCTCCCTCCCCCACCGGGGGGCACCCCCTCTTCCCCACGCCTGTGGCATCTTCCTGGGGAGTTCAGGGCAACGCCCCACGTTTCCAGCAGAGGCTTGGGAATGTGAACACCCAGTGGGTGGCCTGGTCCCATTTGGAGCCATTGACTGCTGGGCACCCACCAGGAAGATCCACGCTGCTCACACTTCCCTGGAGGAGGCCAGTCCTCACAGGGTCCCCTGCAGGGGACTCAAAGCTCAGTGAGAGGGAGGCACACAGTAGGTGCACACAGTAGGTGTCAAATCCCGGTGTTTTTACTCATTCGTTTGAAGACCTTGCATTAGGCCATCTCCTTGACTACCAATCTGTTTCCCTCTGTGTTTGTGCTCCTTGAGGTCACAGGAGGCCCTTTAATGGGATAGAGACATTTTCAGACGAGAGGATGCTCTGGCCGGAGCCACAGGGCTGCCTGGGGCAGGAGTGGTGGAATTTTAGGGAAACTGCCTTTGGAGTGCGTGTCAGAAGCACGAATGACGGCCAGTGCTGACCTACCTGCAACAGGGCTCAAACTCACGTCTCAAGAGGAGCAGAGAGCGCAGCACAGGAACACTCATTTCCTGTTTTTATTGTTGGTACTTAATGACCTTCCTTGAAACGCCACCGTGGTAGAAAGCTAGTTGTCATGGAAACAGGGAGTGCCGTGCAGGGAATAGGCATTTCTTTGTCATGTCCAGCTGATGCCTTCAGCCTCTGCTCAGACATGTGAATTTATGTGTGGAATTAAATATTAACTGGAGACATTGCCCTGGAGAGGGACGAAAACAGGGGAAGGAAAGATGGCGGGGACCAGGGCAGAGGTGGAGGCCAAGTGCCCCCCACTTGCGCCAGCCCCCTGCTGCGGCAGCTGTTAGTGGAAACCACACCCACTCTGAGGCAGGTTCTCGGAAGACGGAGCAGGGGCACGGGATGCTGGGGGCCTCTGAGGAGCATCCCAATTGGAGACCAGTTTTCCTCAGAGAGCTCCTGGCCCTTGTCTCTGGAACCGACACAGGACCACGACCTTGCACATCCTTCTGGTGATTCCAGAAAGGGGGATTGCATAAATGCTGTGGAAAAGAGCAGTCCAAGTTTCCCATGTCCCTTCCACCACACTGAGCTGCCTTCATTAAGCTTTCTTTTTCTGACCCCTCAGAAAATGAGTTCCGGGGTGAGCTGCTGAGTCAGAGGTGGACACAAGGAGACAAAGCCAGCAACTGCAGGACCTCGAGGCTCCTCCTGGGCAGACACGGCAAGGTGAGGCGCTTGGAAGGCAGCCGCTTTCCTGCCACAGGCTCCCCCACCAGGGTCTGGGCAGGGGTCCTTCTCTCTTCCAGGCATGAGGCATGGAGGTGACTTTCTGTCTGGCCACCATTACTCTTGAGCAGATAGAAGGTTAAGTGGGGGGTAGACCGTCAGCGATCTGGTCACGGCAAACTTCAAAGAAGACCTCAGGCCAAGTCCCTGCTCTGGGTCTGGTGACACCTGGGCTGCCTCCGGAGCTGTTCCCCGCCGGACAGACCGAGGATCGCTAGGAGACTTTGTTGCAGGAGCTCCTGAGGTCTGTTGGCCTTGTTTATTTCCATCTTCTCAAGTGGAGGCAAATGACACACGCCTGCTCATACCTGCTTGGGTCTCACTGCTGGAGGTGTCTCAGGCTCCGTGCCTCGCCAGAAATGCTCCAAACCCAGGGTATGCCATGTGCTTACAGCCACACCAAGCCTCCAATTCTAAACCTCCCAGGATGCACTCTGGGTGAGGCTGGCTTCCCAGGGTCTGGTGACCTTCAGAGGTGGAGGGAAAGGTGACAACAGGCTTTTGGGCATTCCTTTCCAGACCTCAGAGTCCTGTCTCCATTTTCTTCACATGGAGATGGTCCTCATCAAGGATCCTAGCCCTGACGCAGGGCATGGCCATCCAGATGTGATGGCGCTGGGTGTGGACAGGAAGGGCTAGAAAGGCTGAGGCAGCAAGATTACTTGAGGGTGTCTGTAGTTCCCTTTGAACCTGGTGACTAGAATATACTTTCTAACGGGCGTCTCCTGGCACCTTGTTAAGCACCTTCACTCCCACTTTTTTTTTTTTTAAAGATTTTATTTATTTATTTGACAGAAAGGAATCACAAGTAGGCAGAGAGGCAGGCAGAGAGAGGGGGAAGCAGGCTTCCCGCTGAGCAGAGAGCCCGATGCGGGGCTCGATCCCAGGACCTCGAGATCATGACCCGAGCCGAAGGCAGAGGCTTAATCCACTGAGCCACCCAGGTGTCCCTCCACTCCCACTTTTATTCTTGTAGGCTTGTTGGCGTTCTACCATGTTGGAGCCTGAGGCAAAAGGAAAAGTCAGTAGTACCGATCCTATCTTTATTATGATTTAAAAATCAATAGATTTTTGGCATTAATTTTGATATTTTGAAACCGTCACTAAACTGTTTATCTTGATGACTGAGTTTTTGTTTCCCATCTTAAATTTACACCTTGGTGCAAATGCCTCACTCATCTCTTCCCAGTGTTGAGCGTTCAGACTGAGATTAGGAGCTCTGGATGACATGTCTTGACCATTGTTGGAGGTGTGTGATGTAAGAGCGCCGGCTGTGAGCAGCCTGGTGGTCCATGATCAGGCTTTCCTGGCAACAACTGCTCTGTTACAGTCTTCCTTCTAGTTTCGGCAGATAGGGCCTGAGTTACTGTTCTGAGCAGAGACACTAAGAGGTCGGAGAAGGAGGGAGGATGTGCCTTTGACAGGGTGGGTTTCCAGAAGGACTGCAGGGCTGGCCCCAGTGGTATGAGCTCACTGAGCAGGCTAGGGGAGTCCAAAGCAGGAGGTAGTGGTGGCCACGGGAGAGCAGAACATCACATAGCCAGGGTGGGCTGACTTTCTATGGGGGCTTGTTGATGTGGACCTCTGTGTCTGGAGGGTGGTGGGAGTGTAGTAGTCACGGCCGGCGGTCGGCCTCGGGTTCAGCACCAGGCATGCGGACAGCTCAGAGGTGGGCGGAGAAGGGCTGAGCCGAGACCGTTGTGGGCTTGGGGAAAGTGCGGGGCATTGAGCTGTTTATTTTTATTTTTTAACTTAAGAAGAAAAGAAGTAGGCATTGATGGTAGGTCCTTAAATCACTTCTTGACCTTAAGAATGAAGCACTGGGGCTCCAATCATGTAATATTCAAAGGAGGAGTCCAGATACGAATCCAGGAGAAGGCTGACTGCATGGAGGTCTAGCAGTCCTTCTTCCTGACAAGGGAGGGGGGGCCACTGTGCATGACCTTTCTGGCCTGCTTCACTGGGTGTGACTACACTCCTATCCTCGGGTAGAAATCCCATTTATGTTGGAGTTTCAAACAGAGGGACCTGACATAGAGATGTTGTATCAGGGTGTCTACCACACAGCTGCAATTTCAAAAGAAAGATTTATTTATTTGTTTGAGGGAGTGAGAGCGAAGGAGAGAGTGCATGTGAGCGGGGGAGGAGCAGAGGCAGGGAGAGAGAGAGAGAGAGAGAGAACCTCAAGCAGACCCCCTGCTGAGCATGGGGCTCAACTCAGGGCTCCAACTCAGGACCCTGAGACCATGACTTGAGCCAAAGCCAAGGGTGGGATGCTCAACCAACTGAGCCACCCAGGTGTCCCTACAGCTATAATTTTAAAAAATTCATTAATTAGGGGCGCCTGGGTGGCTCAGTGGGTTGAGCCTCTGCCTTAGGCTTGGGTCGTGATGTCAGGGTCCTGGAATCGAGCCCCGCATTGGGCTCTCTGCTCAGCGGGAGCCTGCTCCACACCCCCACCCCGTGCCTGCCTCTCTGCCTACTTGTGACCTCTCTCTCTGTCAAATAAGTAAATAAAATCTTTAAAAAAATAAACATTTATTAATTAGATTTTAATTTCCAATACAATGAACACAGTGTTATATTAATTTCAGGTGTACAGTAGAGTGATTCAACAATTCTATGCATTACTCAGTGCTCATCACGATAAATGTGCTCTTCACCCCATGACCGGTCTCGCCCGTGCCCCCAACCGCGTTTCCTCTGGCAACCACCAGTTTGTTCTCTACGGTTTAGAGTCTGGGTTTTTGTTATTTCTTTGTTTGTCTCGATAGAACTATCATTTTCAATTTGGGGTTGGAGTGAGCCCTAATCCCCTGCTCAGAGATGTTAGGAAAACCTCTCCCAAGACATGTGTTAAATAATACTCTCTGGGGTGTCCTTTCTACAAATCAGGGAGAAGCTCTATTCCATTGCCAGTGGGCCGAGCAGTGGGTGGAATGTCAGCAGAACTTCAGAGACACAGTCGGACTCCCCCCAGAGGGGGCAGGACTATCATTTCAAGGAGCCAGGGGTGCCGTGGTGGCCGCGGTCGGGAGTCAGGTGTGTGGGCATGCGGTTCAGCCTCATGGAGCAGGGAATGGAAAGCGGAATGTGTGCGGAGGGTTCCTGAGGTGGTAGAACTTGTATGTCTTTGAAGAAGAAGGCTGCCCTTCAGGCTGACCTTGACCAGGTTTGCAGGTGCATGTTCAAAAACTGGGAACCAGTGAGGTTGTGTAAGTAGACAGTATATGGGACTGGGGATGGGGGCTCTGAAGGGTTCCACCGGAATGCTTGGTGGGGAGAGACAGCAAGGAGCACCCTTGAAGGCTGGGCCTAAACCCTTCAGTGGTGGGAACATGGGTCTATGGAAGGGCTTCCTAGCGGTGCTGTGCGAGTGGGCATTGCCCCTGCTCACACTTCAGAGAATCAAACAAACCCAGATGGCTGCTTCTCCCTCACCCCTTCCCTCTCTCGGAGAAAATGGACCCTGGCCGACGCTGCTGCAGCCAGCATGGTGGGTCACAGCCAGTTCCCTGCCACTCCTGCTATGTTCCTCTGCTTCCTCATCCCATGTCATCCTTCCTTCTAGGCAGGTTTGCGTGTGGTCTCCTGGGAGTCAGTGGATGCCCCCTCTCTTTGTCTAGGTCTTCCAGGAGGGAAAACACTGAAACTTGCCCACAGGAACTCTACAATCCTTAGAATCCTATGGATTTAAAAAAATGTCCTAGGTTCATTCTAATTTTCCAGCTATGCTAGCTGTTGGAACACTTTCTTTTTTCCTTTTTAAGATTTATCTTTTTTCCCTTTTCTTTATTTATTTGACACAGAACGAGACACACACACAGCGAGAGAGGGAACACAGGCAGGGGGATGGGAGAGGGAGAAGCAGGCTCCACGCTGAGCAGGGAGTCTGATGCGGGGCTCGATCCCAAGACCCTGGGATCATGACCTGAGCGGAAGCCAGACGCTTAACCACTGAGTCACCCAGGCATCCCCTGGGACACATTCTAAATAAAATGGAGCCCTAACCTCTTTTTCCTCCAGCCCAGGGCTGGGATGAATGTCCCCCATGGTCAGGGGTCTGGAACCCCCACCCAGCTTCAGGCTCTGGTACTTGTTCAGCCCCTTCTGATTGCTCCTGGCCGTGTTCCCCAGTTCCAGGACCTCAGAGACATTGCCCAGGATCACCATCTGTCTGTTCATCCTTACATGATGCGTACTGAGCAGTGAATGAAACTCTGTAGGAGGGGTGGTGATCTTGAAAACATGACTGGATGGGCTTGTTTCACACTGAGATGAGGACCACGCGGGAGACACACGGGCACAGAGTGGAGCCTGAGCGGGAGAGGGTGGGAAACGGGAGGCCCAGGCCACCCAGGGATGCTTCCTGCTTCCCAGGGCTGGAGCACCTCCCACTTGGAGGCCATCAGCCCTAAGACCCTCAGGCCCTCACTGACTCCCTGAGCCTCCTCACTCCCACCCTCTCCCCTGGGGTGCGGTCCCCGTGGTCTGGCTGCTGAGGCCAGGACAACCTCAGCATGAATTCTGTTCTTTGTCCCACTCTTAGTTGTCCGTGCAGAAGAGTAGGGACATGGCACAGGAGAGGATCTGTGAGGGCCTGGGAAGAGCCCCGAGATGTGAGAGAGGGAGGGAGAGTGCACGACAGAGGGGGAAGGGCCTCCAGACACCACGACGGACATCCCTGACTTGGGGAGGGTGGGGGGTCGGGGGCAGACCTGGCCTTGGAGGGTAAAGGCAAAGATTGGCATAGAGTCTGTTGGGCCTCATGGAGCACCTCGCGAGAAATCTCAGCTGCAGGTTGTCGGACGCCGAGAATCTGTCCTCTCTGCCATCTTCCTGGCTTCTGAGTGTGTTTCTGAGAATTCAGACAAATCTATGGGTTTCAAGGCTGCATAATTAGGGCATTTCTTTTTTGGTCCCCGAGTTTGTAAATGTCCCACTTAGGGAACCCAGTTTTGGCAAGGGTGCTCCGCAGATGGGTTCGAAAAGGAGCTGGTCTTGGGTGTTGTGGGAACCGTTTGTATTTAAAAAGAGCTTCTGTGATGAATCTTGACCTTTTGAAAAAACGCAAAACAGAACAAAATAGTAACAGCTCCTGAGTGAGACCCGTCACATGGCACTAACAGAGCCAGTTAAAAGGAGGGCTGAAGAGACAAGTCTCTGGTTTGTGGCTGTGGCAAAGGGAAGTGTTTGCATCCGTAAATGACTCCCCTCTCCATACTTTTCCTGCTGAAGACAGAACTCGTGAAATATTAATTAGAGTGCAGTGGTGCTGTGAGGGGCACAGGGAAGCTGTAAGACGGGCTTCTGGCGGCAGGACGGAGGTGGCTCACAGACACAGCACAGAGGGCGCTCCCGAGAGAGATCCCTGCCCCACAGAGAACATGGGCATTGAGGCCAGCCTGGCTGTGACAAGGGGCCTTTTCACCCTCCAGGTGTAAGGTCAGTCAGTCCTCTCTGGGTCGTGCAAAAGCAGAGAAGTGATTGGGTTGTGTTTGGAAAAAGCGAGGGTCCTTTAAGTAAATCCGTAAAACGTCAGAACGTGTCAGTCTTTGTGCCGATGAGGGACCTGTCTTGGTGTGGTTAGGGACAGAAGGCCCTGGGGGGCTGCCAGGAAGCCAGGCAGTGCGATACCTGTGGTGCGGTGCGGTGGCCTGAACCCCTGTGGCGCTCACGCCGGGGCCTTGGTCTCTATCTACAACACGGGGTGGGGGCGAGTGGAGAGCGCACCTTGGCAGAGTGCTCCGCTCTCTGGGAAGGAGAACAGGGATGCGGAACGGAGCTGGTTTCATCGTGTGTTTGCCCAGATGCTCTGAGGCAGCCACCGCCACTACTTCCCAACAGCCCAGAAGTCAGAGTCTCCCTGCTCCATCGCCGATGTCCCTTGTCACCCGCTCACAGACTCATCTCGTGTTAAAGAGCTAACCTGTGTTTCCTCCTGGACTGGGCTCCTTCTTTCCTTTTAGAATCAAAGCTACACGCACTGAAGAGAACTTCTCACTCACTGACCATCTGACGCAGATAAATCGCAGATGGAAAGGTGCTCGGCAGAGTGAGTGTCCCAGCTCTGCGCTGCATCAGTGGGAGCGCCCAGTCGCGCCCCTGCAGCCCTTTCTGTTCTCTGCTCTTGAATAATTTATCTGCAGGAAATCCGAATTGCCAAGGCATGCTTTAACCTAGCAGAATGATTGCCAATTTCCCTGGGAAAACTGACAAAAAAAAAAAAAAAAAAAAAAAAAAAGAAAGAAAGAAAAAGAAAAAGAAAAAAACAATAGAAAGAAGGCTGCCGATTGCATTTCAGCTGAAAGCCGGCGCCAGCCATCAGACGCGTGAGCTCCATTGTGCGGCCGGCATTGGAGGGGTGTGCTTGGGCTCCGCGCAGATGACAGTTGAAGGCTCGTGATGTAATGAAGTCCCTTTGACACCTGCTCCTCTCTTCACTTTATATGTGAGTCATTGGCCCGTGGGGAGCCTCTGCTTTAAAAATAGAGATTATAGTGATTCCGTTCCATGCTGCTGGAGAGCTGTCACTGGCCCCGGGGGCTCCGGACGCCGGCTCTGCCGCCTGGGCCCGCAGCTGCGTGGATCACGCCCGGGTTTGAGTTCTGGTCCTTAACAAATCACATAAAATGTTGTGTGTGACCACTGCCTGTGGGGAGGCTCACTTTACAGATTTCATCTTCCTAACTGGGGGGATTCCTTCCCTCCTGCGAGGGGACTCCGTACCTCAGAGCTCAGGCTTTCCTCTCGAGGGCCTCCAGGCTTGGAAGCCTGAGTCTGTCACCCTTCCTTTCTCCCTTCTGCTGTTTGGCCTTGCCTTTGACAAGCCTTGGTTGTGGCCTGGGGACAGGTGGCATCACTCTGTCCCCTTCCCGACCACAGGGACAGGTAGTGAGGCCGGTGGGGCTCATGGGACACTTCCTGCCAGATAGAGGCCCCTGGCCCCCCACCTCAGAGACAAGGGACATTTCCACTGTCCCACCCACCTCCTACCTCGTCACTACCTGTCTGGCCAGATGTGTCATGGGTGACATCCGTCCAAGATTCTACGTGAGGACCTATGGCCCTGGGAAGATCCCCTCCTTGGGCTTCTCCATGATGCTTGTACCCTGGCTTCACCCTCCTGAGGGCTCTTGCTCGACTCCCCGACAGGACCATGTGGACCATGTTCCCCATGGGGATTAGGCAGGGTCGGGGAAAGTGGGGGTGCACTGATGGGCTCAGATGGGGCAGTCAGAGTGGTGAGGGGTCTGCACTGTGCAGGGTGCCCTGCCCCCTCAGGAGGACCCACTCACCCACTCCTGGGAGAAGGGACATCCCTGGGAGGGTGGCCTGTGGGTCCTGACCACGTGGCCCCTCGGCCTGTGTTCTTGCCTGAAGCTGGCTCCCACCTCTAGAGCCACAGTCTCCAGCATGGGGGCCATGGGCCCGACTCAGAGGTGCTGTGAGTCCAGCAGACATGCAGGGTCTCTGCGAGTTAGCACAAAACAGCCTCCCACTCAGAGGCTTTTCTACGGATTACTGTTGAAGTGACAATGGTCAGGTCAGGTAAGGTTTTGTATATTAAAATCCGTGTCACGCATCCTTTTACATTTGTAGTATGGTTGCTATCACGTCACTGTGCCTGACGTGCTCTCTGTCCCCACTGGGTGCTGGTGCCCAACTTCTGGGGACACACCCTCAGTGAGCACGTCCTGTCCCTGGGTCAGGCCACTGGTCCCTGGGCTCCCTCCAGGATGGCACACGGTAGAAATCGAAGTAATTCATTTTCTGGACGCTTTGTGGAGACCCGTTCCAGTCCCCGCCATCTGTTTCTAAAGAGGGTGACCCCAGTGTGTTGGGGCCCTCACGCCTGTGGGAAGCTGGGCTCTGGGGTCCAGTGGGGGACCGGTTGTGATGCCCAAGTGAGCAGGGGTGGAGCTCCCCAGACTGGTCAGGAGCCCGTGTGCTGGGAGCCCTACTGTCCACAAGCATCCGGCAGATGGGGCAAGGGCTCCTGCTGGAGGTTCCTGTGGGAGGGGGAAGGTGGGGGCAGTGGGAGGGCTGACTGCCGGGCCGGGAGCTGGGGTTTCCCCACTGAAACCCCTGCCCCACGCTTGCTGGCCTGGGTCTCAGGTCTTCTCTTCCTGCGAGCCTACCCCTTGTCTGGCTGTGTCACAGGCTCTCCGCAACCAGAAGAGCTGGGGCCCTGTGCGGCCCTCCAGAGGGGAGGTCCTGGGCTTGGCCTCCATTAACACCCCAGTTGTTTTTGCTTGCAGATGAGCTTAGAAAATGAGGATAAACGGGCTCGCACGCGCTCCAAGGCCCTCCGAGGTGAGTGCACCCCCTCCCAGCCCAGTGTGGCTGTGAATTCCAGGTCCTAAAGTAAAGACACTACGTTGCTCAGGAAAGCAGAAGCCCACATTGGTGGCCAGGCCCTGGGAGGCTCCTCCCCTGATGCTGAGCACTTGGGGTCTGTCCATGGTGTCTGGAGCCTGTGAGGCCTGCGGTGGGGTCCAGACCAAACGGCCTGGGGTGTGGGTGAGCAGGTAGATGGCCCCACAGAGTGCGGAAGGCCAAGGTCCTTCAGGAGACCTTTCTGTTTGGAGCTAGAATGCTTCCAGGCTTCTGTGACAGCCTCCTGCCCTCCTGGGAGGTCAGTCCTAGTGCAGGAGGACATGGTGGGGGGTGGGGGGGCTTGTCAGATTGAGCTGGCAGGGGGTGGGGGGGCCTTTGGCTGGCTCACCTCCCTGACTCCCTAAGTACACACTGGGCCGGGGCTGCACGTCTGGTGTGGGGAGGGGCCAGAGCGCCGAGCTTCCCATGTGAGCTGCTCAGCTAGACCCCGATGCACTGTTGCCCAGTGTGGCCCCATCACCAGGGACCAGCTGCTTGGTTCTCTCCGCCCAGGCTTCTCTGCTGGGTCAAGTTTCCTGTTGGAAGCTGACTTCCCATGGCAATTTGAGAAAGAGACACTGTCCTGGTGCTGAAGGCTTGGAGAGCAGGGACTGGTTGGGATGCCTGACCCCTCTGTAAGGCCAACAACGTCTCGCGGGGAGATCTGGGGAAAGCATAGGGGGGGCGGCAGCTCGCCCCCCTGGTCCCGCCACACATTCTAGGAGGTCAGGGAGGGATGGGGTTCCCTTCTCGCTGGGATTGTCTCCGCTTCTTTTCCGTTTGTGCCTTTTTAGTTCGGACTGCCATATGTGTTTCCCTGTTTCTCTCTTTCTCTCACTCAGTGCCCCCAGAGCCCACAAGTGCCGACCTCAGGTAAGAAAGGCTTTCTGCTCGCACCCAGCATTGCCCATGCCCGTGACCCCGAACACCCCACTGTCCCACACGGGGCATTTTGGATGGCTCAACCGCCCCCCGGGACCCCGCTCCTCCTTGCCACGAGTCCCGCTATCTTCCGCTTGCCTCTGCTCTCTCCCGCCTCTGTCCTGACCCCACCACGCAGTCAGCCTTGGCACAGGGGCAGAGCTGTGCTGACCTGTGGTCACCACCAGGCCTGCCTGTCCCCGTGGCCCCCAGCCAGCAGCAAGGTGTCACTAGGGGCTCTCAGGAAGGGTTGTGCATCTGCTGGCCAGAGGCCCCATTGGGCAGAGATGAGGAAAGGCCTGTGAGGTCCCCAGCCATCCACAGACTCCAGGCGCCGAGCGTGGTTGGTGCGCTGGTGATCTTGCGCTGGCTGAGCTCTGTGAATTTCCAGATTCTAGGTCAGGGCTTACCGGGAGGGGCATCCTGAGGAGGAAGAGAGGACAGCCCACAGCAGGGATTTGCCAGGTCCAAGCAGGAGGGGCCAGGTCGACTTGCCCCCACCTGCCGGCTTCTGTCCTGGGATTGGCCCCTGGGATGGCCAGAGAGGAAGCCCCCCTAGTCCCGTGCGTCAGGGCTGTCCCAGAACCACCCACACGACCTTGGAACTTCAAACTCAGTGGGCCTGGGCCCTCAGTGCTGTTTTGCTTAGACAGGGCTGGTGATGTTCAGTTTCCAACAAGGAAAACCAGCCCTCAGACCCCCCTGTTTCCTGAGGAGGGGCAGTGCCAGGTGTCCTGGCTCTGACAGGAAAGGGGAAAGGGAAGTGGTGCTCATGGATGGTCCCAGAATGTCAAGGGGTGTCAGGGGCCCCCTTTAATGGCCACAAATTCCCCATGAGACGGAGCTGGGTTTGGACTGCAGCTGCGCTAACCTGCCAGAGGCTTGTCCTTGGGGGACAGAAGGGCTCCAGGCCCACCCTCATTCCCACAGAGCCCCCAGCCCCCAGCCCCTGGCCATGTTGGTGGGGCGCCGTGCCCATGCAGAAGGGCCAAGGGCGACAACCACACCTCAGTGAGGTTTCTGTGACCTTCTGGACTCCCAGCGGGGGACACACAGAACATTCCAGTTTCTGAGGGTCCGTGCTGTCCCTGCCCTGCCCAACCCCCAGCCTGGAGCAGACTTTCCACGTCACTGCACATGTCCGGAGCTTAGGGGGAAAGAATCTTACCGAACGGAACAAGTCTGGGGCCGGGGCTGTCTCATTTCTCACCAGAGTGGCTGATGGCTGGTTTGCCAATCAGGACGCTGAGAAGACCCCGGAGTGGGCAGCGTCCCTCTAACCTTTGAGGCTGTGAGCTGGGGACAGAAGGGAAGGGACTGGAGGCCCAGGCTTGCGACAGACTCTGCGTTGGCTGCCTGGCCTAGTCTAGCTCTCAGGGGACACGGCTGCTGCTGTTTTCACCCTGTGCGGGAAGTGGGGAAACTGAGGCTTGGAGGACTGAAATTCGACCAGAAGAGCTGGGTCATACGCACCCCAGGCCCCAGCCCAGCTCACGGGGAGAGAGTGGGAAGGCTACCAAACCAGACTGGGGAAAGGTCCACAGAATGTGCTCCCTGGATGGGTGGCCCGAGGCTCCAGGGGAGAGAAGGCCTCCAGGAGGAGGTGTCACTTCCTCTGGCGTGTGATGCTCAGCAACAACCTCTTCAGACCGTGAAGGGGAGGAGGCTGGTCACGGGAATCAAGGAAGCTCTGGGTTTTGGTCACAGCAGCTAATTTGGGCAACAGATAAAGTTATGGAGTGACTTGCGAAGGCAGATCCAAAGACCTTTCTCTCCTAATTTTGAAATAGAACAGAAATGACTCTGAAGATAGTATTGTTTTGAAGTGCTCTCAGAGAGGACCCAGCCATGAGAGGGTCCTGTGAGCACCTTCATTCACCGTGAGGTCTCAGCCTCCTTTCTCGGCAGTAGGGAGACTGTTGCCCGTGTTAGTGGAGAAACTAGGGACAAACGTGTTGATGACTAATGTTTTAGCAACAATCCTCGAGGTTTGGGGCTTCTTGGAGCTGAGTGGAGTCCTCTGTGCCAAAGAGACGCCCGTGTCCTGCCTGGGAGGTGCGGGTCACTCCTGTGCTCCTGGGCGCTCGCTGGCCTGAGCTATACCTGGGGCTGTGATGTGTGGTGGGATCGTGGCTCTCGCTCCTTAGCTGGGCACACCAACCACACGGGCACCTTTATGCTGTGAGAATGGGCAGACGCTGCAAGCCGGCTTATGCTTTGGGTGCCAGCGCAGGGAGCCTGTGACCTGGAACAGGACATCACCGTATTAGATAAACTCATGCCCAAGTCACTGGAAGGGAGAGCCGAGTTAGGGGGAAGCTCTACGGTGGGACCCGCTCCATGGACGAGGGATAGAGGCCTCCCTGTCCCAGAATTCGGCCCACATCCCCTGTCCCGGTTTGTTTATTCCCAACTCGAGCAGGCCCCCAGGAGGCTGCTTGCTCTCAGGGGAGTGGCATGGCCGTTGTTAGGAGCTGAGCTGAACAGGAGGCTGACCGGGAGCCGCCAGGGCTCTGAGTGCCTTCTCCTGCCTCTGGAGCCCACGTTGCTTCTCTGTGCCCTGGGTTTAACGCTGAGCGCCCAAGAGAAAGCAAATGGACCTGGTGGCTTTTCCTTTGCGTCTGTGAAGAGTGGGAAGAACTGTGGGACACTTCGGTCTGTGTCCTGGTCTGGGCCCGCCTGCAGCCACACGGCCTGGGAGGGGCTGTTGGAGGGGTTGGCTGGTGGGAAGGTGGGGAACCTGCTTCCCCCTGCAGATGCCTGCTGGGCCCCCTCTGGAGCACGTTTGAGGAGAGCCGCCCATCTGTCACACCTGCATCTGGGTTCCCTCCCAGCCCTGTGACGTCACCGGAGGGCCTCCTTGGAGCCAGTGGCCAGCTTCTGCCCCGGGGGACAGATGAGAATGGAGAGGTGCCCCACCTGCCTGCAGGGGGCGGGAGGGAAGTCAGTCCTGTCTAGGGCTGGTAGTTGAGTGCAGGGCTCCGGCTGGGGGTCTTCCTGGCCTCAGCCTTGACTTCCCTTGACACCTGTAGCTTATGGTTGGATGTGCAAAGCTTTCACCGGGAGCCTGTTCAGTGGGGACCATGAGCAGGCTGTCTGCAAGCCTTCTGCCTATCTTCCTGTCCCTGCTGCCCTCCGGGAGCCACAGTAGGGAGCTTCAGGAAGAAACCCTGGCTTCGTCGGCCTCCTCCCCTCAAGACGGGGGATGCTGGTGCTGCTTCTTCACCCGAGCCTCACGCACCCTGGGGGCGCTTGTAAGGGAAATGGTGTGAGTGGTGCAGCCCAGGCGACGGGCTGGCAGCCGCTGGGCTTTGACTGGGTCTCCTGTGGCCACTGCATGGGGAGCCAGAGTGCAGGGGCTGCGGCTTCTAATCCCACAGTGGTCCTCACCTGCCCCAGACATGTGGGCTCCCCGCCTGCCCTGCTGCCCCCTGGGCTAGAGGCCAGGACGCTGGCAAGCTGGTGGCTGGAGGTGTGGCTCAGAGATGGTGATGCATCCGGGGGCAGGGCCAGCGGCCTTCAGGACTCCACAGCAGCTGCCACATAATTGCCTGATTAACTCAGTGATTAATCGGCTAATTGGGACCTCAGCTTCAAATCCCTAGTAACAAGGACCTTTTGTGAAAAGTCTCAAAGCTAGCTCTTGAGAGAGAGAAAGCAAGCGTGGGGCATAGATTTTTAGAGTAGACAGCGGGGGCAGCAAGTCCTGGCTGTCTGGAAAGGAAATCCACAATAAAACGGGGTCTTCCCTCCCCTCCCCGTCCGTCCCCCCCCCCCCCCCCCCCCCTCCCGTGCTCCTTTCTTCCTTTTAAACTGAGACTCAGCCCTGGCCGCCTCAGCCTGGAGGGCAGCTGTTGAGCTCCTAGGTGGGGTGGGGCTTGCCTCTGTCCACTGTCTTGTTCTCCCTGACCCTCCCACGAGGGTGACCTGTGTGGCCTGGGGAGTCCCACAGCGCATTGCCGTTAGGCTGTGATCCGTCAAATTAGAAACCACCAGGTGTGTCTAGACTGAGGTCGCGGGCCGTGTCCCTTTCGGGGCCCACCCTGTTCTTCCCTCCCAGGTTCTGGGAGGGCCTGCCCAGACCCCCTGATGCCACGCTTGTTAAAAACAAGGGCTTCCCCTCTTGGGACGGCCCCTCCCTGGAGGAGCTCGGGCTCAGCCTCCCTGGGGTGACCTTCAATGCCTTCTCCCACTTCTCGGGACGTTGGCTTGCCACTCCGGAACAGGAGCGCATGTCTGCTTCTTGCTGTCTGCGGTCTGTGGATGTGCGCCGCAGCCCATGGGATCCCGGCCTTGAACAGGGCTGACTCCAGGCAAACTGGGCTGGGTGGTAGGCCCCATGCCCATGATCTGACGTTTCCAGAGCTTTCCATGGTTTGGTTCCGTAGGGCGACAGATGACAGTGGCGGGGGAGGGACTTCTGAGTGCCTTGCCTTCCTCCCCGTGCACTTGCTGGCCCCAGGGTGCATGAAGCCCAGCAGCCCCCTTCCCTCCAAACCCTCCCCCCTACACGTCTACGGGTCAGCCCCGGGTCATAGGCCCTCCTGGCCTCACCTGTCTGCACCAGGCTGCGGGCCTCAGAGCACAGTGATGGCCGGCTTTGCCTCAGGTGCTGGTTCTGGGGGCTTCCCAGAGCACCCTGTTTCTTGGCTGCTGGGAAGCCGGCAGCAGTTTGCCGTCAGTGGGAAAGACTCATGCGCAGAGAAGAGAAGCCATCTAGGAGACACCGACATCGGAAGTCTTGATCTCATACATGCAGACCTTTAATTAAACACACTCATAAAATTGTAATGAGTCATTCGTTTACTTAAATGGGGTGAGTTATTTCATTAATTTTTAGTGAACTGCAAGCAGCCGTTCTGAGATGCACTGTTTGGAGACAGTCTCCTGCTCCCGGGGAAGGGTCTGGGGCGGGCAGGTCCTTCCCCGTGTGACCACCTCTGCTTCTCTCCCTCCAGCTGCCCCACCCCAGGATGCACAGGCTCAGGACACATCCGGGGCAAGTACTCCAGACACCGCAGGTAAGGGGGCTCCTGGAGAGCAGTGGGACTGCGGGGTTCCGGAGCCCCTTGCCCTCTCTGGGCCCTTTTGTAGATCTAGAACCTTCCATCTGTGCCTGTAGCTGCTGAGGCCAACACGGCTGTGGCGCGTCATGCCGCGGCCTTTCTGCTGGGGGCCAGAGGAGGGTGTTGGGAGGGAGTTCAGAGTGGACCTGCCATCCACGAGGGTGGCCTCAGTGAGCTGCCGCCTGGTCGTGGCTGCTGTCAGCTCGGCTGCAGTGAGGGAGGGTGTGCAGGGTCTGGAGGTGGAGAGGAAAGGCCCGGGCACCCGATGGCCTGCCCGGTGGGAGGAAGTGGGCGGGGACCGACAGAGGGCCAGTGCCCGCCTCAGCCCCGCAGGGCGCGTGCCGTGGACGGGGCCACTGAGGTTAGGGCTTGAGAGAAGAACGAAGCGCAGTTTAAAGCACGTGAGTTTTTAATTCACAGAAAACTTAAGTACATCAACCTGCCTGTCCTGAATGTGGGGCTTTTAGCTGAGGGCGAAGACGAGCTTTCACCACAGGGAACGCGGCTGCCGAGGGTGGAGTGCGGGCGGGTGGGTCCCAGAGAGCCTCGACAGGGCGGCCCTGGTCCCCTTCCCCCCAGTTCGCAGAGCTGCCCGCTGGCCAAGAAGAGGAAGCTGGAGGGCGCGCCGGCCGAGCACCTGGCGCCCACACGGAAGTCCCGGCCCCTGAAGCTGGCGCTGGACGAGGGCTGCGGCGCGGACACCGACGGCAGCGAGGACCCCGAGGTGAAGGACGCCTCTGTCTCTGATGAATCGGAAGGAACTCCGGAGGAGGACGAGGCTGAACTGCCAGGACAGGAGGAGATTCATCGTCCCGAGCCAGCTGAAGGTGCTTTGTGGCTCTTTCTCCCCCGAAATAAAGGGCGCTTAGTGTGGCCCTGGAGAATCACAGCCTGCGAGTGGGGAGGGGGCCCCACTCCGAGGCAGTGAAAGCGCCGCCGAGGAAGCCCTTCCTGAGAACAAGCGAGGTCTTGTCCTGACATTTGTCGGGGTTTCCTGGAGAGGGGCCGGAGCAGGGAGTTGGAGGGGCCTGTGGGCACATCTCTGGGAACGCTGTGGGTGTGAGTGCGTGTGTGTGTGTGGATGTGTGTGTGTGTGTGTGTGTGTGAGAGAGAGATGGATGGACAGATGGGCGTGGGCTGTGCCTCGGGTCGTGGGGGAAGGGGGGAAGGGGGCTCAGAGAGATCCCCTCCCCCTGGCTCCAGGGAAGGGCAGCTGGGGGTAGGGCGGGGGTCTGCTGGGCGTCAGGTGAGACTGTGGGGGTGTCCAGGGAAGCCTGGGGTAGGATGGGGACCCGAAGGGATTCCTGCCGAGCATTCTTCCCAGTGGGGGAGGCCCAGACGTCGGCAAATGCTGGTGTCAAAGTGGCTCTGGGTCCCGGAGGGAAGTGTCCACGCGCCCCCCCAGCCTGGCAGACGTCAGTCCTGGGAGTGGGACTGGGACCTGAGGTCCTGAACCCCCAGAACAGCAAGGTGCTTGAGTCTTCTGGCCTCGCACGGTCCGAGACGGCATTTCTACTTCATTGTGGAGCCAACTCTCAGCGAGTGCCCTCACGCTCACCTCGCTCCTGGGGGGGTCTCTGGTCATCTTTGCAGTGCTGTGTGGCCCAATGGGCTCTAGGGAGAAAGCACTAGCTTGCCAGCTTTCTTACAGAGGAGGGCATTTGGGGTTTGGGCAGCAGCCCCAGCGGGCCCCCCGGAATAGGCGCCCACACCCGGGGCCGGTGTGTGGGGAGCCTTCACCACAGCAAGGTCATGGCACTTAAGATGTGTACACGTGGGTCTTTTAAAAACATAAATTACTTTTCTCCTTTGTGTTTACGAAGCAAATTTTAGAATCTGTTGTATTAAGTGCCATTTTATGAAATGCAGGTTTACCCGATTTGAGAAAGTAGCCTTAAAGGGAGGGGCTGTTAGTAACAAGTATCGGAGAGTGTCCCAGCTTCAGAAGAAGCAGTGACCCCTTCTCCTCCTCAGATAAGTTCACCGCGCGTCTGCGGCCCAGCACAGGGGCAGGCATGCCCGACCACCTTCCTCTCTCTGGGGGTGTCGGGCTCCCCAGGCGGTTGGGCAGGGCGCTCGGGGGCTCCTTAGGCTCTTTCCACATGTTTCTGATTCTGTGCAGGAAGGAGCCCTGTCAAGTCCCACTTCGGATCCAAGCCTGTCGGCAGCTCTGCGGGCCCCGCCAAGGGCGGCTACAGCAGCTACCAGGAGATCATTGCCACTTCTCTCCTCAACCTGGGCCAAATCGCTGTAGAGACCCTAGTTGGGGAGGACTTGGGCCAGGTGGCCAAGCCGGGCCCTGGTGTTGTGCACCTGGTGCAGGAGGAGGCTGAGGAAGGGGCCACCAGTGACGAGGGGGAGAAGGATATGTTCCTCAGGCCAGAGGATGCAGAGCAGGTGGTGGGAGCCACCAGGGAGCGTCCCCAGGAGCTCGGTCCCCAGGCCGTGGAGGGTGTGGCCAGTGAGGAGTCCAGCAAGAGGAAAGTCGCTCTGGGTAACGAGGAAGAGGAAGAGGAGGAGGAGGAAGAGGAGGAGGAGGAGGAAGAGGAGGAGGAAGAGGAGGAGGAAGAAGAGGAGGAGGAGGAAGAGGAGGAGGAGGAGGAGGAGGAGGAGGAAGAGGAGGAGGAGGAAGAGGAGGAGGAGGAGGAGGAAGAGGAGGAGGAGGAGGAGGAGGCCGCTCCCGAGGTCATCTGCCAGGAGGATGCCCCCCTCGGCCCCGGCCAGAAGGTCCCTGAAGCCCAGCCGCTGGCCTCGCCCAGCCCGAAGCCCGAGTACCCCGTCCTGGGGGAGGAGCGCTCCGACGACGGCCGGGACGAAGACGCGCGCTCCCAGAAGTCCGCGGTCACCGATGTGTCGGAGATGTACGACGTGATGACACGTGGGAACTTGGGTCTCCTGGAGCAGGCTATTGCCCTAAAGGCTGAGCAGGTACAAGCCGTCTGTGAGCCCGGCTGCCCGCCCACCGAGCAGGGCCAGCTGGGCCCCGGGGAGCCCGGGAAGGCAGTGAGGCCCCTGGATGCCCGGAAGAGCTACTGTAGCAAAGGTAGGGCTGGCGGCCGGGCCCACACACCCTCCTGTCCTCCCTCCCCCACTCCCGGCCGGGGCTGGGTAGCGCCCGTTCCCCCACCGTCCCCACTGGGCATGGAGAGGCAGGCTGAGGGACAGGTGTGTCCAGAGTGGAGGGCCTTACGGGCTGGAGGCAGGGCTGACAGGTGCCAACAAAGGGCACACAGACACATAACTACAGTCTGGCCACAGATGCAGGGAATGGGCTCACACTGCCCTTGTGGGGCGATCAGAGAGAGCAGCAGAGCTCCTGGGGTGGAAAGCGGAGGCTAGGAGGGGCAGTCAGCCGGCTCCAGCAGCTCAGCCGCAGCCTGGGGGCTGGCCGTGGTCATGGAGAGACGCAGGCAGGCCCTGGGCGGACACAGCTGGGTCGTAGAGACATTGAGTCAGCTCTGGGGAGCCCAGTTGGTAGGTAAGTAGGGACACCGGGCACAGATTTCCTAGGGAATCTCGATGAGATGAGCTGGGGGCAGACGCTGAGGGACACAGCTGAGGGGACCCAGATGAGGACGTTGTTTCAACCTGGAGGAGACCTGTCACCTTTCAGGGTGGCCCAGATGTGGGGACAGCTGCTCGAGAGCTCAGAGTCAGACTGGCAGGGGCTTCAGGGCACGCAGGTGCAAGAAGACCCAAATTTAGGGAAGTCGGAGCTGCGTAGAGTGTCAGTCTGCGGGCAGTGGGCTTGGGGCTCACGGATCAGGGCAGGGATGTATGTGGCTGGGCACACCGTGTATGGCTGGGGGACACCGGCTGAGTGATGGCCACAGCCCAGGTGTTAGGGTGACTCAGACCTGTGGGAATGGACACTAGTGGACCTGCCTTCAGGGTTGGAGTTGAGGGCATGGACCCAGGGGACGGAGCCTCAGGGTGAGGAAGATGGCCGAGCGGAAGCACCGGGCAGGGGCGAGACAGGGCTCACACCAAGGGTCGGATGCAGCCCGAGCCCCAGATAGAGCCCGAGTTCTGGAAGCAGGCATGGGGGATGGGTTGGGGACAACCCTGCCTGCTGGGTTGGTAGACGTCCAGTTTCCTGCTCATTTGAACATGGAGATGCAGAGCCTGGGGCCCTGCACTTCAGAGCTCCCCCGGGTTTCTGCCTTGCCCCGGGGAGGCGTTCTGGGTGTGGTTGTGTGACCTCTGCTTCTCCTGGAGGGGAGGGCTGCACCCAGAAATTTCTCTGGGACATCGGCTATGCTCTGGGGATCATTGTGTCCTGACAAGTGTTTCCTTCTGGCCCCTACATCCTATAGGGACATCTCCTGGCCCACAGAGCCTAGACTTGAGTTCAGCAACTGAGATTTGAGTTGAAATTTCTGTCCATGCCTTTATCAGTTGTGCGGCTTTTGGCAAGTTAACGTCTTTGTCCTCCCCCGGCAAGGAACTAGTTCCACTTTTCACCTCTCTGTGCAGAGGCTGGAGCTCTATGGTTAAGGGGCTCTGGAGGCATGCCCCAGCGCTGAAGGCAACAGGCTCCCACAGTGTCAGCAGGGGTGGACAGGGAGGGCGCCAGCTGCCACCTGCGTCCTCCTGATCACGCTGCCCATCCTGTTACATGGGAGGGTTTTCCATGAGGACGGCCAGTGTGGGCCACTGTCCCCAGAATGATGCAGCCCCGGTCCCTCCCAGGCAGCTGTGCAGTCCGGCCACTCTGCTCTGCACGTGAAGGAAGGAGCGTGGCTGTCCCATCCCCTCCCCACTCGTCACCCACCATGCAGTTTTCTCCCTGCACGATCTGATGCATCTTGTGTGTTTAGATCCCTCAAGAGCTGAGAAGCGTGAGATCAAGTGTCCGACTCCAGGCTGTGATGGCACTGGCCACGTCACAGGGCTGTACCCTCACCACCGAAGCCTGTCTGGCTGCCCTCACAAGGACAGGATCCCCCCGGAGAGTGAGTAGCTGTGCACAATTCAGACCATCTCTGTTGCTTGGATGGTATTCCTGTGGAGGAGGGGTCACCCAGGGCCCTGTCCCTTTGGACCGGCTCTGTCCAGATGCCCCAACTCAAACCCTACGAGGCTGGGGATGTGCGGCATGCCCTGTCACCTGCCTTGAGACCGCAGCCCCATGCCAGGGCCCCAGGAGGCCTGTGAGGAGACAGCCAGTTGCCTGTCCTCCGACGGGCAGAGGAGAAGGCCTGTCCTCACTTCCAGCCTAGAGGCAGTAATTGCGAACAGGAGTCTCAAAGGCAAATCATAGAACCACCGGGGGCTTTGAGGGCAAGTTGGCTTCCGCCCCAGGGAGGCCGGGGCCACGGTGGGAGGGAGTGCAGCTGGATTGGGCTGAGGCCGGTGGGCCCTGCCGGCTGCTGCTCTCAGCTGCCACCCTCCCACAAGGTTGCAGACCTCACATGGGGCCCCTCCGTCTTCCTTGGCCGTGCTCAGCGTGTCCCTCCCTCTGGCTCTCTCGCAGTCTTGGCCATGCACGAGAACGTGCTCAAGTGCCCCACCCCCGGCTGCACCGGCCAAGGCCACGTGAACAGCAACCGCAACACTCACAGAAGGTACTCAGGTTCAGCTGGGCGTGGGGGGCCGGTGGGGGGGCAGGCTGGGCCTCGTGTGTGTGCCCCGGCCTGGGATGGGTGCAAGCTCAGGGCAGGCCTCTTGGTGGGGGGTCGGAATGACACCCCGAGGTGTGGTCCCTATGGGAGTGGTCCTGAGACACCAGAGGGTGCTGGAGGGATGGGTGTGTGCCCCCCAGAGAGGCCTCCTGACCTTGGGGAGAGCCAGGTGAGGCTCTCTTGGGAGGCCTCCACCCGCCAGGACCGAGGTCCAGGCTAGAGTGTGGGGGCCATGGCCCAGGCAGACCCGATACTCCCGGGGTGCCCTTGGGGTTCTGCGGTCTGCCATCCTGCACCGTGAGAGGTGACCGCACTCCCCACGTGGAGCGCCTTGTAGTGTGGCTGTGACTGGCTGTGTCCTTGCAAAGGCGGCTGCACGTCCCTGAGAAGAGGCCACGCTCCTGAGTGGGGCTGTGGCCATCCCTTGGGCAGCAGCCGGCCAGCCCGATGCTGACAGCTGAGGTTGCTCCCACGGTGTCTTAGATCAGGTAGTTGCCGGGGAGGGGCCTGGCCTCCAGGGTCAGCACCTGGCGTGTGTGGCTGCGTGGCCTTGGGACTCCCCATTGGCCGTGATGGGTCGGCCGACGGAGCACGAGCCAGAGACAGGTCCCGAGGGCTCCGCTCTGGTCGGCAGTGAGAGAAGGGCAGGCCCACTGCCCAGACCCGCCTCGAGCTGTGAAGGCATTGAGGGTCTGCTCTGTTTTCCCTGTCATTGCTGAGGGTTTCCCCAAACGGAAAGCGACGTGCACAGCTACTCTGAGGGCTCGAGGACAGAGCAAGAGAGACAGGAGACTTCCTGGGCTCTGGGTGGTGTTGGCGAGCTCCTGGCTTGGGCAGGTCTGGGTCTGGAAGACAGTCCTTGCCGTGATCGTATAGTGGTTAGTACTCTGCGCTGTGGAAGACAGTCCTTAGCTGACCTCCACCTTTCTCCAGTTTGTCTGGCTGTCCCATTGCTGCTGCTGAAAAATTGGCCAAATCTCATGAGAAGCAACAGCCGCAGACAGGAGACCCTTCCAAGAGTAGCTCCAGCTCCGATCGGATCCTCAGGTGAGTGAGATGAGCCCCAGAGCCTAACGCGCCTGCCCCTCAGGGTCCCGCAGGGGTCTTCCCAGCATCTTTGGGTGGCTCACGCGCATGTGTGCGCGTGTGCTGAGGGCCCGAGTTGCCCTGGGGTTCTCCCGGGGGGACCTGGAGGCTAGATTCTGGGGCACATAGGACAGAGTCTGACAGCCGCGCACTCACCCGTGTTTCCGCTGTGGCACAAACCCTGCCTGGCCGCCCTGCCTTGGGAAGGCATCAGCTCTCCCCGCTGGGGAGCGCTCAGGGGCTGTTGTGGAGATGCTGGTCCTGTCTCCAGAGACCAGACTACCCCAGCTGGCGGCCACTGGGTCCAAACCCTCCAGGAGCTGCTCCTTCCTGCCTGCACCTCCCTCACCTCAGTGAAGGACCCTGAACCGAGGGCGAGGACGGAGGCACGTGGTGCCCTTCAGAGCACGGCTTGTGGCCCCAGAGGTTCTGAGGCAGCCGTAGGCAAGCGTGTGTAGACAGATGTCAGTGATCAGGGGCTCCCCAAAGGCCATTAAGAATGCATGTGCTTGGCATACTGCCACCCCTGTGACTCTGTGAAGGCAGGAGCCACATGAAGGCCACAGTGTCGGGAGCTTGCCCAAGACAGCAATTATTGGCGAGGGGGGCGTGGAGGGAGCTGGCACTGGCCCCTGGCCAGCCTGGCCTCAGATTCTTGCTTTTGGCCAGCGGGGTGGCTCCCCACCAAGTGCCCTCACTCTGTGGATACTCTGCTCCCGGTGTCTCTGAGGGACTGGGACTTCAGAAGCCTTTCCCTTCCCCAGTTCTTCAGATCCCAGTCCCGTGTCTGCCCCTCAGAGGAGAATGTTGAACAGGCACGAACCTGGGCATTAGCACAGACCCTGGTCTAGAGAGAGGCCCGCCTCCTTCCAGGGCCCATGCAGCCCCCTGTCCCTTCCCTGGTGTGTGCCTGCCAAGGTCTCAGCCAGAGAACCTGGCCACCCCCCTTGGCTTGCTCTGTGGGTCCCCTGTGAGGGGTCTCTGGGTGGGGCCAGAGCCGGGGCCTCACCCCTCTGCACTCTGCACTCCCATCTACGGGGCCTTCAGCCCTGCGTGTCCCGTGGGCTCCTTCCCACCTGCTGGCTGGCTCTGAAGACACTTGGAAGCTGCTTCTTGCTTCTATCCCATAACTATTTCTTCCAGCTTGCCATGCTACTAATCCAGTTTTTTCCTGCCTTGATCTAAGTCACGGGTAAAAGTCATACGAGCAGGCAGGCGAGGCCCTGGGAGCTCAGGGTCCGGGGCCAAGAGTCCCCCACGCAGTGGCTGTGCTCCTGGGAATCGGACCCCTCTTTGTTTGCCTGTGAAAGTGGATGACAGCGTTGTCTTGTGGACTTTGCAAATACCCGTGAGGCCTGAACAAGGTCGTGACATTTCGCCTCCCCAGGTCCTTGGTGCCAAGCTTCAGACAGTAGCTATGGAGGCCGGTGTTCAGGCTCTGCTCCTGTGGCGTGGCCATGTTTCTGGGGGTCGTCCCGGGAGGGTGGGGCGAGGCTGTGCAGACGTGTGCTGGCGTCCCAGACACTCCACCTGCTGTGGGATGGGGCCCCGGCCAAGGAAGCCAGCAACCCGAGCCGCCAGCTCTAAGCTCAGGGTTCTTCTCTCCGCTGGGTGGTGCCTGAGCACTCTCCGGGGACTCCCCTGGATGCTGCCTGGCCCTCTGCCCTCCTTGGGGAAGGGGAATGGACCTATGCTAGGGACAGCTGCTTTTCCAAGGTCCAGGCTCAGATCTGATCTCCTCAGCGTTGCGGGGTCTGTCCCGGGGCTCCTGTTCCACCATCCCATGTCCCCTTCTTGAGCCCAGGCCGCAGTCGCTTGGTTGAGTCCGGAGCAGAGAGAGCTGCCGGGCCTCTCCTCTCCCTTCCCTTCTCTCTGAGCTGACCAGCGCAGAAGCCTGTCCCCACCCCGTGTGGGGGCTACTCCCCGCCTGGCTGGCCTTCCTGCCCGGCCCCGTGCTGTCTCAGCTCCTTTCTTCACGCCCCGTTTTGTATTTGCAACGCTGTGCGGTCTCGTAACCGTGAGCCAAGGCCCGCAGGGGCTCCCTGCTGTCAGCCTGTTCAGCCCCTCTGCGGCTCTTCTCCACGGACGTCAGGCAGAGAATAGTGCAGGGCTGAGGCCCTGGCCAGTCGAGAGCTGAGTCGGGCCCTCCCTGAGCCCGGTTCTCAGAAGCGCCCACATTATGTCTGCATGTCCCGTCTCCCTTCTCACTGGGCAGCTCTGTTATTGCAGCAGAGTTCCGTCTAGGGGTGGCTGGCCACTGTCCGAAGGACGCTCCTGTGGACTTGCCTGCCAAAGGCTCCCACTACTGGTAGCCAAACTCTTTGAAAGCGGCCTTCCTAAGCTCTGGGGGGACATCTGAGGCCTGCCCTCCCCCTCTGATCTGCGGGGACACATGCCGTCATCCGCTCAAGGCTCATCGATTGCTCCTGGCTCTCCTCCTCGTCCAGAACAGGCCCCAGGCATCCTTTTGTGGGGGGACATGGGGGAGGGTCTCTGTGTACATGGGGCTCTGAGGGGTTCCTGCCTGGGCTGTAGGGTGGGGCTTAGAGTCCCTGGTCCTGTCCTCACGGTGCTACACCTCTGTCCTACACCTCAGGCCTATGTGCTTCGTGAAGCAGCTTGAAGTCCCTCCGTATGGAAGCTACCGGCCTAACGTGGCCCCTGCCACCCCCAGGGCTAACCTGGCCAAGGAGCTGGAGAAGTTCTCCAAGGTCACCTTTGACTACGCAAGTTTTGACGCTCAGGTTTTTGGCAAACGCATGCTTGCCCCAAAGATTCAGACCAGCGAAACCTCACCTAAAGCCTTTAAATGTAAGTTGGGGAGACCCACTCCTGAGAGGTTAGGGTTTGAGAGTGGGGGAGGGACCCCTCACCAGCACTCTCTGCCCCGGGGCTATCTAGGTGTCCCGTGTCTACCACGGTGGCTTTCCCAGAGTCCGTGTCTTCCTCATGTTACTGCCACCATGTTCCCCGTCACACTCGATGTATCTCTTCCCTATTGGTGAAGCGACACCCAGGTCCTTCACGGCGTGCGTGTCCGAAGTCTTGAGAATACGTTCCCTGATGTGGCCTGTCCTGCGGGGGCTCAGAGAGCCGCCACGCTGAGCCTGGGCAGGCAGAATCTGTTTGCCTTCCTGCCTGAGGACCGTCTCACTGGACAGTGTGTTGTGGCGTTAGCCACAGGTTTTCTGGGTACTTGTACTAACAAAATGTGTTCCTCTGAACTTTGGAGAACAACCTTTTCTGTCTGTTTTGGTCACTGAATATACCAATCTGTGGGTTGCAAGCCCATTAGCCTGAGAAACACATATGAAATGGAGAAGCAGCCCACTGAGCCCGTGAGACGGGAGCTGGCATCTCCCGGGGGTGTCAAGCCCTCCGACGCAGCTATGAGGACTTTCTGTCACATTAATAATGGAAACACCAAGGGCTGACACAGCCGCCAGCATCAGTGTGGACCTTTGTCCCATCTGCTCGGTGCCATGACGCCCAGGGAGGACCTAGCGTGCACAGGGATCTCTCGGAGGTCTGGGGACTTACTGGTGCTGCCCTGACGTTGGAAGTGTAACCCCTGACGGCTGGTTTGGGGCTACAATATAATCACTAGCAGAGACAACATTTTATGCCCTCATTGGCCATGTTTATTTGAACGATAACATGACTTTACTGAAGTGGTATTATGGGGGCACCCAAAGTCGCCTTTTGAGATGCTGGGACAAGGGCTTTCCTTCCTGAGTCATGTCCCGGCCACTCCTGCTCACAGAGGTCTGTGCCCTCTGTCAGCGTCCCCAGTTGGCAGCGTCTTTGCTGGACGCTTCAGACAGGCTGGAATGACTTTGGAGGTATTTGTTCTCTCTGCCCAAATGTTAAACGAGCCGGAAATGGCCTCCTGGACGCCTTCTGAGGGGACGAGCAGGGTGTGCTGTGGCCCTGTGACCGGGATGAGTGGCCCTGCCCCAGGCCAGCCTCCTTAGAGCTGCGCGCCGTGCCCTCCCAGCCGGCCAGAGCTCCCCACTGCGTCCGCGCGGCCGCCTCCCATTCCAGTCGCATACCAGCTGCTGTTGTTCCCTTTTTGCAGCCCAACCTTTCCCAAAGGCCTCTCCCCCCAGGCACAGCCCCCGCACTTCACCCCCTTCTGCAGGCTTCGACTACACGCATGACGCCGAGGCCGCGCACATGGCTGCCACGGCCATCCTGAACCTCTCCACGCGCTGCTGGGAGATGCCGGAGAATCTCAGCACGAAGCCACAGGACCTGCCCAGCAAGGTGGGTGCGGCCCCTCTGAGGAACCCCTCTGAGGCAGCCACAGGCCGGGGGGTTTACAGTCGGGACAACAAGCCCCCACGTGACATGTGCTTAGGACACTCAGTGTCCATTGGACAGTGGTCATTCTTACCTTCTCTTCCTCCGGCTCGTGGCTCCTGTGACGGGGGGTGGCTGCGGGAGTCCCCTGTGAGAGCTGTTTGCTGTGACTAAGTGGGACTGAATGGCTGTGCACATGCATGTTCCTCTGTGTTCCCCTGAGTCTGAGGGTCACGCACATAGATGAGACCTCATGTTCTCCTGAAGCTCATGGTTGAGCACATGTCCTTGTGTGATCATGGTCAGCGCGTCTCAAGGTCTGGCGGGGTTAGCAGGACCTGGGAGAGAGTGGCGCCCCC
>NC_081563.1:140527021-140542379 GCF_022355385.1 Mustela nigripes
GACGCGCCGGGCCCGCGAGGGGCCGGGCGGCGGGGGGGGACGGGGGGGACGACGCCCTCCCTCTCCCCCCCCCCCCCGCATCCATCTCAGGAGCTGGCGAGTCAGGAAGCCTGCTTCTCAGAGACTCTCGTGTTCTGGTTTGGGCCTGCTTCCTTCCGAGGGAAACAGTGTCCTGGGCTGTCTGTGATGCTGGTTCGTGGACCAGAAGTCATCCGTGGGGTGAAGTCCCTAGCACGGATTCTGCCGTTGTGGTTGTAGGCCGTGGACATCGAGGTGGATGAAAACGGGACCCTGGACCTGAGCATGCACAGACACCGCAAGCGCGATGGCGCCTTCCCGGGAGGTGGCCCTGGCGGGAAGGCTCCCGACGCCTCCCAGCGCCAGAGCAGCGCCAGCGCCGCCCCCAGCAGCTCCATGGCCTCGCCCCCGTGCAGCCAGGCCTCCCGCCAGGACGAGTGGGACCGACCGTTGGACTACACCAAGCCGAGCCGCCTGAGAGAGGAGGAGCCCGAGGAGGTGGGTGAGGGGCCTGCGGGCTCTCATGTCTCTGGGGAGAGGTACTGGGGACCTGTCCCTGCACGCGGGGGGCCTGGCCACCTCTGGCAAGAGAGAACCTGGCCTGCCATCCTGGAGGGCTTTTCAGCCTGGGCCCATGCTGCGGTATTGTCCCACCTGAGAGAGGTCATTCTCCCGCTTCCATGGACTTGGTGATCAGTACCATCATGGGCCCCCGGAAAGCGTGGGGAGGAGGAGGGCTTCTTTCACATCCCATGGGACATATTCGGGAACAGCTCCAAATTCCTGGGTTTTGTGGCCTCCCCCAACCCTGAATTTTGCAGCGGTCCCTCCTGACCATCTGCAGGACATACCAGCCACCTGGCTCCTTGGACAGAGGAGGCCGTAGGGTGGGCAGTGGCCCGAGTCCCGAGACCAGCACCCCCTGTTAAAGAGCAGCAAGACAGGTGTATTTGTCGGAGCTGCAGTCTGGGGACAGGGGAACAGCCCTTTCTAGTCACTCTACCCTCCTGAAAGTGGGACTGGTTGAAAGCTCTTCCCCACAGATGTGTGCGTCCTGAGTAGCAGAGCCCCGCTGCGGGGGTGGCATAGACTCCCAGGGGCCTCCGCAGTGTGGGCAGGCCGGCAGGTCCCCTCATCCTCCCTCCCTGTCCCTGCCAGCACCCCCTCCCACCGACCCCAGATGGGCAGGGGCCGGTCCCTGTGGAGGAGACCGCTCTGGGAGACAACCAGCTTGCAGTCCGGTCCTCCCAGCCCCGCACTCTCGACGTGTGTCTGCGTCACACGTGAGGGGGAGACTGGGCCCCCGGCTGAGGTCACTTGGCACAGTCCCGTGGCTAGAACTTGGTGTTAGGCTCCGGGAGAGGGGCGCCTCTCAGACTGAGCCCTGAGTGGGACGGGCTGGCCTGGGCAAGGCCTCTGGGACCGTGTGTTTGGTTTTCTTCTTGGCCAGTGGGAGCCCAGTCTGAGGCCAGATGCGGCCCCCACAGGGGGGACCCCCTAGTACAGTCTGCGCTTACCTTGCTCCGGTCCTGCTCCAAGGTCTAAGCCCCCTTCCTGGTGACTGTAACCTTCGCTTCACTCCTCCCTGCCCCTTTCCGTGACTCCCCGCTCAGGCTGACATCCCTGGCTGCCTGGTCCCTCCCCTTCTCCTTCCACACCCTCTGAGCCCCCCAAGACTCATGTCATCGGTCTCAGAGGTCCTGAGGTCCTTGCCCCCAGAAGCCCCCACAGTCATTCTCCCCGCAGAGCCTCAGCTCGCTCCCAGTCCCTCCCTTTCCTCCAGCTCCCTTCTGGGCACGGGTGGGTCACCCCCAGAAATGCCTCCCTCATCCAGGCCTTCCTGGCCCTTCGGCCACGGCCCAGGACCCCCGACTCAGACTCCCCAGCTCTGCGCGAGGCTCCTCGATTCACCGCACGCCCCCACCCTTAGCCTCACCTCCCACCCTGGCCTCTGGCGGCGGCCAGAACAGTGTCCGGGCGCCTCGGGGACACCTCCCTTGCTGTGGAATGGCCTCCTCCCTGGGCCTCTGGGAAGCTGTCGTTTATCCTGGAGACCTGGCTTAAGTCCAGCTTGCTCAGGGGAGGGAACACTTGCCCCGTGCCTTGTGCAGTCACAGTCTCTGCAGCAGGAGTCGCAACCCCCACCCCCCCGCCCCTGGCATGGAGAAGTCTCACTGTCCGTCCTGGAGAGCTTTTGCCGCTCTGGGCTCTGCGCTCCGAGTCCCCAGAAATCCTGCAAGGGGCTGCTATTGTCTCCGGCTTGAGCGTGTACCACCTGGGCCCCAAGAGGGTGAACCTTTGCCTGAGACGCACACGTGCCAGCCCCGGGATTTGGACCGCGAACCAGCACTGACCCACAGCAGGGTGTTGGCTTTCTCTTCTTTTGTCCTTGCTCAGCCCTGTGTCCGTCGTGTCCTGCCCTCGGCTGGCTCCTAACCCCTCTAGACCTCGACCTTGGGCTCAGGAGGGGCCTGCTGTGGCCAGGGCCTGGTGCTGGTGGTGGGGGGGCACAGGGGGTCTCAAGGCCACAGCCTGTAAGTTACTGCTCGCACTGTGCTGTCACCATCCTAGTATCTTAACAAGCGTTGTTCGGTGGTAGTGTGCGTTGAGCCCCGAGGAGCTGTGCCACGTGTAGGTTCTTGTGTCTGAAAGGTGGCCCAGCAGTGGTCAGGTGCAGGGGCACACAGACCCGAGGCTGTGGGAGGGCGGTGGGCTGGCTACCTTGGGCGGTACCCAGGCCTCGTTCCCAGGGTGGCCAGGCCCCTCTGGCTGAAGTGTGCAGCACTCTAGCCCCTCAGGGCTGCTGTCTTCTGTGTTTTCCGGGGAGGTAGGTAGGTCTTCCTCCCTCATCCGAAGGCAGGAGCCTCGGGGAACTGTCTCTGCCAGCCCTATTCTGAAGGGCCCCTCTCCCTCCGCCCCGGGTCGGGCACCCGGCCCCCCGCCAGCCGGTTAAAACGTCTCCCTGCTGGTCTTTTGCAGTCAGAGCCAGCAGCCCATTCTTTTGCTTCTTCTGAAGCAGATGACCAGGAAGTGTCAGAAGAGAGTTTTGAGGAGCGGAAGTACCCCGGGGAAGTTACCCTGACCAACTTTAAGATGAAGTTTCTCTCCAAGGACATAAAGAAGGAACTGCTCACGTAAGTCCCCACCTGGGCCAAGAGGGCTCCTTGAGAGCCTTCGTACTCTGGAAGAAAGCGTGCCCTGGTCTGAGTCCCTAAGACCAGATGTGCTCAGCCCCAGGCCTTGTCCCTGCCCCAGCTTAGCGCCGACCGTCCTGTTGGCCAGAGAGTCTGGGTCGACCTGCGTGACGGCCCTCTCGCACACGGCAGTGGGTGACAGGCTTCCCGTTGTCGCTGTGCTGCACCGAATCTAACACATCCTTCTAGTAAGAGCAAGGGAGAGCCCGTGTTCGGGCCCACAGAGCAGCGTGAGGGCTGAGGGAAGCAGACCCTCTCCCAAGCCACAGCCATCTGCCCTGGCTCACAGAGCCCACTGGCACGCCCTGTGCTTTAGGACTCGGTGCCCTTGGCTCTGCCAGCCCAGCCAGCCGCCTGGAGCTGGTCCTCACAGGCTTCTAGCAGATGCTGCTGCAGACAGGGGAAGCTGCTGGCAGATAGGAGTCTCCCCACAGCTGGGTGCCACCGCACAGCCTCTGGTCAACCCTCCTCGAGCCCTGCTTCTCTGGCAGGACTGCGGGAGACTGTGGCTGCTGGCTGTGCCTCCAGGGACCCAGCTCTCCCCTGTGCTTGGTTTGTCCCCGAGCTTCCTCTTCTGCTGTCTATGAACCAGACCTGCAACTGCTCTTCCCGGGCTTTGGTCTGGGACCTTGTCCTCAGGGAGGGTCACGCTGCTGTAGGAAGGGCCCGCCGGCCCACATGTTCGCGGGTGCACCCGTGTGCGTCCCGAGATGTCCCCGCTTCACACTGAGCTGGAATTTTGTTCCTTTTTCCTCCCTGAGTTTAGTTGTGTGGGAGAAGCTGGCTGTCTGAGGCCCGTGGGGGGAGGAGTCTCCCCTTGGCTCGTGGGTGAGTCGAGGACAAGTGTCAGCCCCTCTCCCCTAGTAGGCGCACGCAGGGGGCAGGCCTGGCAGGTGTGCCTTGCTCTCTGTTCTGACATTCTTTTTCCTTTGTTCAGCTGCCCCACCCCTGGCTGTGACGGCAGCGGCCACATCACCGGGAACTATGCCTCTCACCGCAGGTTCGTCCCTGCTCGGGTCCAGGCTGGCCTGGGTGCTGTGTGGTGGGTCTTCCCTTCTCCTCCTCTGCTCCCCTCTGGCTCACCCCAATATCCCATCTCTTCTCTTTCAGCCTCTCTGGTTGCCCTCTTGCTGACAAGAGCCTCAGAAACCTCATGGCTGCCCATTCTGCTGACCTCAAGTATGTCTGCCTCCTGGCCTCCCTTCTCTTGGGCGGCTCCCTTGCTCTGCTCTCTCCTTCCATGAGGCTCTAGCCAAAGTCGGCCTTCTCCAGGGCTCCGGCCCTAGGGAAGCCCTTCCCAGCAGCATGGGGCAGAGAGACAGGCCATGGAGGGGCCGACTTGCTTGCCTGGGGCTCCTGCTGCTGCCGCCTGTGTCTCTCTGAGTGCTGCTGTCTGCCTGTCCCTTGCTGCGGGCTCTGTGCCACCCTCGGCCCTGCCAGCTGCTATGAGGAGGGAGGGCCGGAGGGCCTTGCGATGAGCAGGACCTGCCTCTGGCCCCTAGTGGCCCAGCCCATCCTCCCTCTCCTGAGGATCCAGGATGGGGTTGTCCGGGCCTGCTTCTGTCCCTGCCGTTGAGGTGTGGGAGAAGCCCAGAGCTCGCCTTGGCTCCTAGGTCTTGCTGTGGCTCCGCGGGCTTCAGGCTGTGCAGCTCTCGTGAAGGGATCTGGGTGCTGCTGATGAGAGAGAAAACTCTTGGCCCTTCCCTGTTCCTATGACCGCTGCAGCTGCTTCTGTCTTGGCGCTGGTGATCCTCCCAGGGATGCCTCTCCATGCTCATCCCTTCTCTTTGCTGAGCACCCCCGCCTTCTGCTTCTCCTCCCTATCCCTAACACACAGGCCGGCCAGGCCCTGTGGGCACCCACTAGCCTGCTTGACCACCCCGCTCAAATGCAACGCAAGCACCGGAGGTTTCCCAGGTTTTCAGCATCCTCTTGGGGCTGGGTTTGGGGGCTGTAGTCGTCGTAGGTTTTTGTGCATTCAGGTGAGCTGCGGCCTGGCAACCACTGTGACCCTGAGCCAGGCCGTGCCAGTCCCGGCTCCCAGGCCAAGCAGAGGCTCAGGAAGGAGGTTCAGCTCTTATGCGCTCAGCTCACTCCCTTCCCTGGAGTGTCTGACCCTCCCTCAGGCCTCCACTTTGAGTGCTCCTGAATCTGGGCTCATTCTGTCTGAGGCCAGATAGGAGCCGGGGTCCTGGGGCCTCTAAGACGAGGGGCCGTTGCTGCCAAAGTCTTCCGGGGGCTCTGAGCTGATCTAGAAACAGGGCAGAAAGCTTTGGCTCTCTGCAGTGTCCCCACTCTGCTAGCCTCCTCTTTGTCACTCTGGGGGGGCTGTTCTGGTCCCAGGAGCCAGAAGCGTGTCATTGGCTGTTGTTACCAACGGGGCCTTCTGTTCTGGGCAAGGCTCACCACCAGAATCGCCCTTCGAAGAGTTACCAGCTGTAACGTGAACCTTTTCCAAGGCTCAGCTCGTGGCACTTTCACCCCCGTCCCCTTGCCTGTCCAGCCCCAGGTATCTAGTTGGAACCATCGTCCTGTGGGCTCAGGGCCCTGGACCTCCGCTCCCTCCCCACCTCTCTTCTCTTAACGCCTCCCACGCTCTTTCTTCCGGTTTCCTTTTCCAGTTGAACAGTAATTAGCTCCCCTGGTTTTCCAGGTTGAGGGCCTGAATGATTTGAGAGCTCTAGGACTTTCTTCCTGCAGAGCAGGTGCTTGGGGCCTGGTCTGGGTCTGGAAACATGGCCTTCCAGGAGGGTTAGTGCTCGTTTACGACGAAGAGCCTGTGAGGAACCTTAACCCACACTTGCTTAGAAATAGCAGCAGGAGGTCTTCCTCGAGTGGAAACAAGTCACTCATCGGCTTCGGCAAGGTCTGGGAAGGTGTCCTGACTGGACCCAAGCTCTTTTTCTGGACCCAGAGGTCTTTCTGTGGGAGTCAGTGCTGTCCTCTCAGGACACAGCAAGGGCTTGGGGTGGATGTGAGCAGGCCTCCAACGTGGTCCTGGCGTGCTAGCGTTTCCCTCTCCCTCCTCCCGTCGAGTAGGCATCTTGTAGAGGCTGTTCCTGACCAGTCTTGTGGCCATGATGGGGAAGATGACCTGTCCCCAGAGAGGAAAAGCCCCGCCTTGCAAATGGTTCCCTCGGTGGCCTCCCTCTTGACAATGGCTGCAGAGACAGTCTCAGATCGTGTGTTTTCTGTGCTTTAATCGAATCCCAAGGGTATTTGCTCTTCCCTACCGAGTGCCCGATGTGGTCAGGGGCTGGGGACGTTGCTGCTGTGGGCCGCTCAGCCCTGTCTATGTGTGGGGATGTGAGGTGCAGTGTGCATCCCCCGCAAGGCTGTGATGGGAGCTCTGGCAGGTGTGGGTGGCCTCCCCACACACGGGAGAGGGTGGGGCTCCAAGGCGAGGCCTGCTGCACAACGCCAAGATGCAGAGTGTCCCTTAGACACCGGACCCGTCCTCTTGCCCAGACGACGCACTCAGAAGCAGACGGCGGGAGGGTTCCTGCAACTGGCCTGGCGGGCCCTCGGGGCACAAGAGCGGTGGACGTGGCCAGCGCCTGCATTCCCCACTTCTCCACCCACACCTCGTCCTCTACGGGTCACGCCTTTTGGGAAAAGCGACTGACCCGGGCCTTGGCAAGGAGTGCTGGTGCCCCCTGCCTGGAGAAGGTGTGCCTCTGTGGGCACCCTTGTGCTGGGGCCTGGCAGGGACCCTCCCCATGTGCACACTCTCCTCTGCCAGCCTTACTCACAGGGGCCGTGGGGGCTCCACCAGAGTCTGGACCCACACACAGGGCATCAAGGCCTGGGGCTGCTGAGGGCCTGCCCACCACCTGTAGCATGGACCTGAGTTCTGCCATGTTTTCATGAAGCCACCAGAGCTCCGGAGAGCAGGGACAGGGCTCTTGCTAGCGTGGGCCATGAGGGTGGTCGGCAGGGCCTTCTGGGCTGAGGAGGGGCAGCAGGGCAGCGGCAGGGCCTTGGGCTCAGCGGAGAGTTGTGTGAGGCGCACCCTGATGTGTCTGAAGGACTCCGTGCTGCAGCAAGGAGCCAAGCCCAGTAGCTTGCTCCCTGGGACCTTGGAGGATGCAGAGACACAGAGTGTCCCAGCAGGACCCATGTACCGGTTGGGCGTTTGTGTGAAAGGGCTGAGGCCCACCTGCACGGAGATGCTGGCTGGTGTCTCCTATCAAGCAAACACCCCCTTGATGTAATGTGGGAGGGTTGGGATGTGAGCACACCTGAGCGGACCAGGAGCCACCATAACCTCATGGGGTTTGAGTCACCCCTGAATCCAACGGCAGGGTGACTGGACTGGATGGTCTGCAGGCAGGCCGGGGGGCCTCCCACGTGTGGCCCACAGGACAGGAGGAAGAGGAGGGCTCGAGACAGACAGTGGGATTGGAGAAGGAGCTGGTGGGATGGGCATGCCCCCCCACCCCGTGTTGCTCCACCAGCTCTGTGCGTCCTTAGATGGGAACGGGCAGTGTGGTCCTGCTGGGTTCTAGGAGGCAGCTGGAGAGCCGTGGGGGGCAGCCTTTGACTGTGCCAGGAAGATCCTGAGGAAGGGTGTGGGCATAGCACAGGGGCCTGAGGCCCAGAGAGCTCTGCTGACTGAGAGGCAGACACCTGTGCACTGTATCAGTGGACGCAAGTCCCCATAGCCCTTTCGGGGCCACTTTCATATCGGGAAACGGCCTCAGTTCCCACGGTTTCTTCTCTGTGTGAGGATGAGGACTGATCAGTGAGACTCTGGTTGTGAGCCCCAGGGTCCCGCCCGGTTCCGCAGGGTCGGAGCTGCACCCTTCCACCGAACAAGGTACAGAGTGGCAGACCTGCTCCAGAGGTTTCTGGTGGACCCACATGCAGTACCGGGCAGCCCTCCCCATTCTGACACCAGCAGAAACTCACTCATTCTTCCACTGTGGACTTTCAGGGAAAAGCAATTTTTTTGGGAAAAGATTTTATTTATTTATTTGACAGACAGAGATCACAAGTAGGCAGAGAGGCAGGTAGAGAAAGAAAGAGGAGGAAGCAGGCCTCCCGCTGAGGAGAGAACCTGATGCAGGGCTCGATCCCAGGACCCTGGGACCACGTCCTGAGCCAAAGGCAGAGGCTTAACCCACTGAGCCACCCAGGTGCCCCAGGGAAAAGCAATTTAAGAAAACTCATACTTGTGTATTCAAGTGTAATTTTCACTTTCCATGAGATACATTTGTCAAACACTCTGGATGCATCAGGCTGGGCTTCTGTGCTGGGTGTCCCCTTCCTTACCCTGGGCAGTGAGGATCAGCCTCTGGCCCTGCGAATCTGGACTGACGGAGTCGCGCCACTCTAGGCGACGGCTCCGTGGGTGGTGTGTCCTGGGTGCCCAGCAGACAGCGGTTCATTGGCTCAGGCAGAGGCTGTCCTCCATGAAAACAACCCCCCTCCTCCTGGTCACATCAAGGAAGGGGAGCCCATCTTAGCTGTTAGGTTTGCCATTCTGAATGCTGTGTAAAGGCCCATATGTGTTCTGGAACCTTCTAGTCCAGCCTAGAACCCTGTAGAAGGCCAAAGTGGGAGCCCATCTTTCCTGCAGTGGAGATGAGCTCCTGTCTTGGCCTCCTTGGACCCCTTGGGGAGACTGGGTGGCACTGTTCTGAAGGCCGGGCGTCATGGCAGCAGGCCGGCCGGACACGCACGCCATTTCCGAGACCAGTGCCGAGGAGCTGGTGGGCCCACTCAGGGACTCGGGACAGAGGGGCCCTTTTCTGGTCAGGCATCCTCCCCGGCTCTGGTTCCAAATCCTCTGTCCTCCGCAGGTGCCCCACCCCTGGCTGTGACGGTTCCGGCCACATAACAGGGAACTACGCCTCACACCGAAGGTGAGCCGTGCCCCGGGGCGCCAGGACGGATGGAGTCGGGGTGGGGCTGTCTCTTCTGCAGACAGAGCTGCCGTGCTCCCAATGGGACAGTGACATTGCTGGGAGCTGGAGCCTGGTTCTCCATCCCTGTCTGTCTCTGTCGTCTGAACTGATCTCCTGAAGCCTGCTCAGGCCGCCCTGTGCTGCCAGACCTAGAGGGCTCATGGTGACACCGCCTGCCTCGGCCCCTGCCCTGGAGAGTGCTCCAGGACAGAAGCTCCCTGGGGACCCGCGGGGCTGCCAGTCTCAGAGTGAGAGGGGCAGGGCAGACGGGCTGAGAGGTTGCTGTTCTGGGACCACCCTGGCTTTTCTTCCTTTTTCAAAACTAGCTTGTCAGGCTGCCCTCGGGCCAAGAAAAGTGGAGCCAGGGTGACGCCCACGAAGGACGACAAGGAAGACCCCGAGCTGATGAAGTAAGTTGGGATCTTACTGACTCCCGTGGGGGCTTTGCAGAATTGGGAGGTTCCTGTCTGTTTTAATTGTGAAAAGCTCCTTCTAGGCTCCCGTGTCATGAACACCGCTGGCCAGTGACATGCCCATTCTTACAGAAGCTCTCCTGCGGTGTGTGTGGGCACCTGGGAAGCTGGAGCCGTGCGTGTTGTATCAAGGACACGCACGGGCACTGCTCCTGTCTGTGCGCCTCACATCTGGGGTGGGGGGGTCTGGTGGGGCCAGGAGAGGCAAAGGGCCCTGCTGCCCATGGACCTGGGGGCCCACCTGGACGTGGGCTCAGGGCATGAGGGGCAGCGCCCCAGAGCTCATGGGTACTGAAACCTGCCCCGCTGTGGTCTTCTGTGCAGGGAAACGACAGGTGCAGGAGTCGGGGAGGAGAGGGTGGTTGGTTAGAAAGATGATCCGTCTTCAGACCAGATGTGTCTGCACACTCACACACCAACGCAGGAGCTCGTATGGAAAGAGCAATCCGAGGAGGGTCACCCTGAGCCGGGACCTCGACACTCCTGTGAGGAGGACCAAGGACATCCTGGGCCTTACATGCTCAAAGTCCTTGACACCCTCTCCTGGCCGTCTCCCTGGGGGCGTCTAACTTGTCATCAGGGGCTGGTGCGTGAACACTGACTCCGTGAGAGCCCCACTTGGCAGGGCTTGCATTGCTGCAAGTGTATGCTTGCAGAAGGCCCCCTGAGCCTCCCACTTTCTGGTAGGGGCAAGGCTGGGCCACAGGGGCACACAGAGTGACCCATCATTCACATTTCCCAGGACTTTCAGAGCTGACAGTGGACAGAGCAGTCGGTCCCCTTGCCAGCTGAGCAGTGGAAAGGAGGGGTTCCGGCTGGTGCAGACCTTGGGGTGGGCTTGGTCAGGACATAGCCAGGCAGGTGCACAGAAAGCCCGGCTGCCTGGTTGTGTTGCCTTTGGGCCAAGTGTAGCTGGATGCCCACCGCTGTGGAGGGGAGCAACCAGGACCAAGTCAGTGGCTCCTCCTTGGAGCTCAGCCCAGCTGCACCCAAACATCTGCTTGGCCTCAGAGGATAGACCCGAGTGACAACCACCACACCCTTCTAGGGAGCTGGCCCCACCAGCTGTTAGGTGTGAAAAGCTGTGGCTTGTTTCTTTAACTTAGTGTTTACAGTAAAACTACAATGGATGCTAACACAAAAATGCAAAGTATGTGGACATTGGTGTCATGAATGCAGCCACTAAAACGCTAGCACGAGGAAGAGCATCTGTCTTTCTGGGAAGCCGTGTCAACGCAAGCCGCTCTGGAGGCAGACAGGGTCTGCCGGCGGGTCGCGCGAAGGGACTTGGGCTGCATTTGCAAATGATGAAAATCACGATCAGCATTTTTCAAGTTAACGGGAAAAAATGGTTTTCCTCCTGCTAATGTGCTGTCAACTTTGCTTTTTAAATATCAAGATTTTTGCAGCCAAGTGGAGAATATGACTTAGAAGCAGGTGGAGAATGGCTGCACGGCAAGGCGGGGAGGGCCTCTCCCCAGCCACATACCCTCACTGTATTTACAACTGAATGCCATCTTGAATCAGGTCCTGCAGCCTGAGGCTTTCCTGGGCTCGGGCTTGCTTGGGTCGCTGTGGAGGGCTGGCGGGGGAAGCTTTCCCTTTCAGGACACCTGTGTCTGCATCGTTTGAGATTACGTCCTGTCAGCACATGGAGTAAATCCCTTTGGCCAGAATAAAGTCAGCGGCCGTGCAAGTCTGTGCGTGTGCCAGGGTGGGTTGTCGCTGGGGCTGGAAGAGAGCCCCCGCCCCTGCCACCGTCCCCAGCCACATCTGCAGCTAACAAAGAGGGGTCCTGGGGGTCCCACTGCCAGCTCACCTGGGAGGCACAGAAGCTACCTGACCTGGCGCCCCACACGCATCTTGACATGAGCTCACCTGGCAGCTCAGAAGGACTGGACACTGGATGTGGAGGGAAAGCAAAGCAGTGTTACTGTCGACATGTCTGAAGCGGTCACTGTGAAGGCGTTCCCGAATCTCTCCTGATGAGGAGGGTTAGGGTTTTGCAAAGAATATGAGTAAACAGAATTCAGACTCAACCGTGTGTTGTAATCTCGAAGAGCGATCTCTCATCTGGTCTCTTGATGCTGTGCTCTGGGGGGCTCAGAGCTGCGTCAGGGTCCTCTGGGCCCGCACAGCTGGGCGGTGTCCAGGTGTGAGGGGCACACATGGAGCGCAGCCTCCCTAAGCACCTTACTGGGCCCGTGGCAGTGTTTCTACTCTGGACTGATTGCTGAGATGACCCTGACCGGCTCTGTGGCCATCCTGCCTGTCTGAGGCCCACGTGGTTGGGGCACGTGGTTGGGGCATGGAGAGGGGACAAGTAAGAACAGATCCAGGCCAAGAGGCTGCGAGCGGCCAGCTGGGGAGCCAGGCCACAGTGCAGGGGCCACTTCTGGGCAGCAAGGCCCTGTCCCTCACCTGCCGTGTCAGGGGCTCTGGGGCGGCCGCGCCCCGCAGAAGACTTCCTGCCTTTGACCTTCCCACCCCAGGGACCGCGTCTGAACTGGGGGAACGTGTCCCTTTTCAGGGTCCTGTGTGTTTGACAGGCCTGCAGCCCCTACGAAGTGGGTAAAACCAAATGGCCAGTTACAAAGGCCTCGTTTGCTGGAGGGAGAAAACTGAGAACTTGCAGGGCAGGATCTCGTCTTCGGGCAGTTGTGGGTTCCTAGGAGGTCCCAAGCTCAGAGCCCACGATCCTGAAATGCTGGTGCTCGGAAGGTATGGCGGGGACTTCTGGTCCAGGTCTTTCCTGAAGGCCATGAGGTCGGATGCCCGGAGCCCCCCACATTAGCCCGTTTTCTGTGGTGCACGGATCCCGACGGCAGCATGGCGAGGCGGAGGTGGTGGTGTTCACTCTGAACCTTCTCCAGTTACCTCACCGGTTCCTGGGACCTGTGTTATTTCCTCAAGGGCTTCTCTCCCTGTCCCGGAACAGCCTGAACAACAGGAAATGCCATTACAAGCCGGCCTCGGGCAGGAGTCACAACGGAATGTCTGAACTGAGTCTTTCTTGCATGAGCCCGGTGGCCTGGCTTCTTCCTTCCAGAACACGCATTTCAGATGTGGCAAAGCAAAGCTGGGACATCTGTGGACATCATGCCACAACAGTCTCATTCTGGGGTGCTGTGGGGTGAGGGGCCCCAGCTGTCCCCACATTGCGTGGCTGCAGGTGCACTGGTGACCTTCTGGGACCCCCAGGATCCCCCGGTGCTGTGCCTGGTGCAACCCCCAGGAGTGGCCTCCATGTTGCTGGGGTGATGTAGACTTGATGTGGCAGCAAGGTCTAGGTGTAGACCCAGAGGCTCCAGAGAGCTAGCCCAGGGCCCAGGGGCATCACGGCTCCTGGGCGCTGGGGAGAGAGGGTCGCTGGTCACCTTCCAGGGGTGCAGGGGTGCGAGGTTGCAGCTGGAGAGGGAACATGGCCCCTGCTGCTCTCCTGTCTGGTTGGGACGGCTTCGGGAACCGCTCGGGCAGGGGGAGTTTATCCAGGAGCCCCCAGCAGTCTCAGCGTCCGGCTTGGGAGAGTCTCTGGGCTTTTCCCCCCTTTTCCAGTGCCCTGTGCTCACCTCTGACCCTTTCGTGCCAGGTGCCCTGTTCCCGGCTGTGTGGGGCTTGGTCACATCAGTGGCAAATACGCATCCCACAGAAGTGCATCTGGCTGCCCATTGGCTGCTCGGAGGCAGAAAGAGGGCTCCCTTAATGGCTCCCCCTTTTCCTGGAAATCACTGAAGAATGAGGGGCCTACCTGCCCCACTCCGGGCTGTGACGGCTCCGGCCACGCCAACGGTAGCTTCCTCACCCACAGGAGGTAATGGCCCCACATATCCTGGGTCTCGTCGGGCAGGCTCCTTGGGATGGGCCAGACTAGGGCTCAGTTGTGGCCTACAGTTTTTCCAGGGAAAAGCAAGGCCCAGCCTGGTAGCCGACTGGGGAAAGCCACGGACGATGTGTTGGGGACCAGACCATGGTGTTTGTGACACGTGTCACCCCATGAGGCTGCTGTCAGGAGTTCCCCTGGCCCCATCCCAGCAGCATCCCTTCAGCAAGAGCAAGCAGAGCCCTGAGTTCAGTGCGCGTTCTGGAAACAGGCCGCTGGCTTCTCACGAGAGGCTCTGTCCCCTCCCGCTGGGGCCTCTCCTTGGAACTTTGGGTTGAGGCCTCTGCCTGCTGTGGAAGAGACATGGTGACAAGAGATCTCCCTGCCTGGGCTCTCGCTTGTCCCCCAATACCTGCTCCAGGGCTGGGGGGCCTCAGAGCCCCCATTCTCCTCCTCTGGGTGCCAGGCAGCTGAGGTGTTGACCAAGGCACAAGGGGTTCCCACACAGTCCTGCTTTGTCTTTCTTTCGTTCTGCCCTTGCCTCTCCGCCTAGAAGATTAATTAGCTCATTCGTTCCACAAGCCTTCACAGGGGTCCACACCAGGCCCAGGCCCTTAGACAGAGCCGGGAACAAGGGTGGATTTGGGCCAGGCGGGTGGGGCCACGATTCTAAGCGAACGATTGAGTGAGGTACTGAGGACGGCGGAAGGGGGAGGTGCTGTGGGGAGGACAGAGACCAGGAAGACCGAGGAAGGCCTCTCTGAGAAGGGGATAAGGAGCTGGCCCCCCACCATCTGGGGACGAGCCTTTAGGGCTATGGCCAGAGCTGGGAAAGGCCTGGATGCTGAATAAGGAGCGTATAGCTCGGGGGCTGGAGCCAGGGAGCAGAGAAACAAAGGAAGTCACTGAGAAAGTTCCAAGCCAGGACCCTACCAGGCTGCCAGCCAGCAAGGACTTGGCGTTCTTTATGACGTGTCATCTTGGACGGGACCTTGGTGTGTGACTTTGCACTGGTTTTTGGTGTGTGACCTTTGCTTCCAGCTTGTCTGGCTGTCCCAGAGCGACCTTTGCTGGAAAGAAGGGAAAGGTCTCAGGGGATGAGGGTCTCAGCACCAAGTTCAAGACAAGTGACGGTAAGTCCCTGTGGCTCCTCCGAGGGACCTCCGCGGCCCGGGCAAGGAGCAGTGGGAGGGTTAGGGAGGCAGAGTCCCTCCTGAACGAGTGGGGACAGACCCCTGACCTGAGCGACAGGTCTCCCAGCCTCAGCTCTGAACCCTTGGCTGCCTGGAGTCTGGGCTCCTGACACTCAAATGGCATGCCTGCTCTCACCTGGGTACTGGTAAGTGTTGGTGTCAGAGAACCCTGATGGCAGCAGCAGCAGCCACGTTCTCGGGGTTTGTGGAACTGTGAACTCAGTTTCAAGGAAGAAGGAAGCTGAGGAAATTCAGCACCACCTGGAAAACCTCCATCTTCCTCCTCGTGATTAATACCTGACAGAGAGATTAATACTCTCCTACCCATCACCTAGGGTCAGGGCGCAAATGTAGACACATGGCCACTAGTCTCCAAGACCAACTTTTCTAGCATAACATGTGGGATATGAGCTGCCCAGCATGCTAGGCTGGTCGCCTCTGCTTGGAGAGGGTCCTCAGTTCCACCTAGAAAACAGGCCTCCACTGCACCCCCACATGCTGGCCTGGGGGTAAAGCCAAGAGCCACAACCAAGGTTTCTCTCTGGAGCAGTTCTGGAGAATGATGAGGAGATCAAGCAGCTGAATCAGGAGATTCGTGATCTGAACGAGTCCAACTCTGAGATGGAGGCCGCCATGGTGCAGCTGCAGTCCCAGGTGGGTGGCATAGCTGCAGGCCCAGGTGCAGTCCCAGTGGGTGATGCACCTGCAGGCCCAGGTGCAGTCCCAGTGGGTGATGCACCTGCAGGCCCAG
>NC_081563.1:140542389-140583227 GCF_022355385.1 Mustela nigripes
CTGCAGTCCCAGGTGGGTGGTGTTGCCCACCTACCACCCCCTCAACTCAAGGGGTCCTTGTCCTCTCAGCCTCCTCTTCCATGAGGCAGGAGAGCTGAGCTCCTCATCAAGGTCACTGTTAGGCTCAGGGACACTCAGAACAAGCCACACCTGCCAGCTTCGATAGCTCTTCCAGCAGTAGGGGTCCTGAGGTGCCCATGCTGGGAGTCCCGTTGGCTGGGGGGTCAGGGTTGGCTGCTGGCCCTGTCCGAAGGAATAATATCATGGGGTGGGTTCTGAGGGCTGGGCCGGAGCCTGATTCTACCCCAAGACTGCCATGTAGCAGCCTAGTGACCTGGCAAACCTGTTATCAGTCTTTACCTTGATGTCCTTACTGGTAGAATAATAGAAATCAACTCTGTGAGGTTGTTGGAAGAGAAACGCGTTTCTATGGGAATGTGTCTGTCCCTGAAAGAGTCACTATTGCTGTGTGATAAGGTTACAAATTACTTCGAGTATGTGCAGCATATCTTTGTGATTTCCCCAAAATGAACACTGGCCATCAGGAAAAAAAAAAAAAAATCAATGAGGTTCTTATTTTGGAAAGAAGCCCCATCCTTAGCTGTTGAGTAGGGGCCAGAGCAGAGCTGGGGCACAGAAGGAGGGGCCCCACGTAGCTCTGTCCCCTATGGCAGTGACAGAGGGACAAGGAGGTGACCGGACCCTGCAGGGTCTGAGGGCAGAAAGGACAGATGGGAAGGTGGGGAGGCCCTTCCCAGAGGCTGCAGTGTGACATACTGGAGGCCCACGTGTCTTGTTATGCTGTTCCTTCTACTGGCCAAGAGGCTTTTATGCTGGACTTGGAAGCCTAGATAAAAATAGCGTCAGCCCATGGAGATCAGGAAGGACTTTCATTCTGCCATGCATCATTTTCCCTCAGGCTCACAGGCAGTAGAAGCAGAGGAGTTCCTGGGGCATCTCTGGGTGCTGAGACACATCACTGTGGAACCGTCACCCTCTGTCTCTCACTGCTCTCTCTCTTCCCCAAGCCTTGGGGGCAGCTGCTCTGATTTCTTTTCTTTTCTTTTGTTTGTCTTTCTTTCCTTCCCTTCTTTTCTTTTTTCTTTTTCCTCCCCTCCTTCCTTTTCTTTTCTTTTCTTTCGCTGATTTCCACCTTTTTATTCCCTAGCATTTTTTGGACCGACTCAGAGCCCTCTTTCCTCTGGAGGGAGTTTTCAGTCCTGTCCTCTGCAGAAAGGCTCGGGCAAGGAGAAGGCAGACTCCTAACTCCTACTCAAACTGTTTTAAGCCAAGGACTTGTTACCAGGCGTTGAAGCACGATGTTTCCCAGCCGCGTGGTTGGAAGAAAGCACCCCACTCCCTGCATTGTCCCCTAAAAGGCAGCTCACCTTCCTGCACCTAAGGCATGGTGCAGTGAGTCACACTCAGCCACTGCTCGAGCTCCCTTGGGATGCAGTTCGGTTGGGAGCTGCCCGCCCAAGCAAGTCTTCTCCAGACCAGGCCCCAGGCAGGCTTCCCACCTTCCCCACACCAGCTGTGAACCTGGACCTAGGGTTGCGCTGACCCTGAGATGCCCCAGGGCAGGCAGGACCGGCCATGACTGTCAGCCTTGTTGTCGCCTTCCCTTCGGGGGTGTGCTGGAGGGGTCATTGAGGGGCTCTGCTCAGCTAGGACCGGCAGAAAGAGAAGCTTGCCTTCCACAGCTTTGTGAAGGCGTTTTGTTGGTCTTTCTGGTGGGAGGAAGACCCAAAGGTGGCCAGACCCCCACAAAATGGATGCAGTATTCCCATTACAGACAAGGAGGAAGAAACATGGTGAACTTTAATAGCACAGCGGGTGGTGGGCTGGGACGTGAGCCCAGGGTGCTTCGGAGTCTGTGTTCCTCCCTGACCCTGCAGGACAGAGGTGGCTCAGAAGGCTGTGGCTCTACACGGCCCCTGGCTCCGTCACCGCAGCCCTTCCTCCATCCGGGCACCAGGGTCCCGGCCTCTTTGCCCGCTCCCAGAGAGGCATGAAATGTGACACAGATAGCTGGGTGTGTCCTGGGAGCACGAGAGGGACGTGGTCCGTGGCACTCCCACGGCAGGAGGCATTTCCCGTCTTGGTCTGGTGCAGATCTCCTCCATGGAGAAGAGCCTCAAGAACATCGAGGAGGAGAACAAGGTCATTGAGGAGCAGAATGAAGCCCTGTTTCTGGAGCTGTCGGGCCTGAGCCAGGCCCTTATCCGAAGTCTTGCCAACATCCGCCTTCCGCACATGGTGAGCAGGACGTGGCCCTGCGGGCACACTGCCGAGCTGGTGGCTGAGCCCCAGGACTCTGGGGGAGGTGAGGAGGGCAGGGCACCTCTCTGCATCTGGGGTCCTGCCTGAAGGGCCTCAGTCCAGGCGCTCGGCCCCCCAGGCTGCCGGCCATGGAGGCTCTCCGTCTCCCGAGGGCTGTGGGATCTGCAGCCGAACACTCATGTTTGTCTCCGCCCCAGGGTGCCGGTGGTGCCCCTGGAAGGCCTGGGCTTGTCTCAGGGGGCGTGCTGTGTTCACCCATAGATTGCTGTGGCTTCTGAAAATCACGGACCCATTGTACGGATGGGGCTTGCTGACCCACTTCTGTTCCCCAGGAGCCAATATGTGAGCAGAATTTCGATGCCTACGTGAGCACCCTCACTGACATGTACTCCAACCAGGAGTGCTACCAGAACCCCGAGAACAAGGACCTCCTGGAGAGCATCAAACGGGCTGTGAGGGGCATCCAGGTCTAGAGCTCACCATCCAGAAGCCACCCCACCGATCAGGACACCTGGGGCACCCCGACTTGGCTCCATCGATTACCTCCCTTGCCCTGCCCCCGCGGTGGAGACGCCCAACTGGCAGCGACCAGTTGGCAGCCCAGGGCAGGCTTATCCAAAGGGGTGCCTGGAAACCCGTGTCTTTCTCACCGGGCTTGCCAGGCTGGAGGCCTCGACCTCCCCACACGAGTGCAGGGCAAGGCACGGCGTATTACAAAGCGATTTATTTTTGTTTTTTGAAAGAGATCTGAAGGGCAGCTCCAAGTCTCCAGTGGAAGCTCATGGACAAGGTTCTCAGGGAAGTTTCAGACTTTGCAACCACAGTATTCCTTTGTCTGTCGAGGCTGGGAGGGTAGCCGTGGGCATGGGGCGGGTGGTGTGGGTGACACGTCAGCCTGGAGCACGCGGCCAAGGATGCGTGTCTGCTCAATGAGGTCCATGTGGCAAGTGTGTTTTCTGTTTTCATTTAATTTAGTTTTGTCTTAAGGACGGAATAAAGCACCGTTCCAGTGGGTTAGAAAGAGACCGACAGCCCGTGGTCACCGTGAGGGCTCCAACCTGGGATGCGCCTGGATGTTCCACAGGAGAGCACCTCACACATCGGGGGGCTGGCACCTGCACAGACACGTACAGCTCGGGGTCACGCTCCCTCTTGGGGCAGCAGCCTTCAGATCCAGGGCTAGGTCAGGGCCAGGGTCTCCGGCTCTCTGTGTGTCCACCGTGCCCGTGACCTGTCACTGCCGCACTACCCGGGTCACGGCCACGCTCGAATGAGATGGGGACAGCGTCAGCAGGGTCAGGGATAGATCCCTAATTTAGAGACCACCAAGATTCATTTCTTTTAAGATCCATTCATTCAAGATGAGAAAAAAATTGTACTAGAAAGTGTTAAACGCAATGTCCCTAACATGTAAATAGAGTCCAGATCGGTTGTGACTACAATTCAAGTTAGTATTTAAACGTAGAGAATTGCACTTCCTGGAAGAAATAAAAAAGTAGTTAGTTTAATTATTCTGTAAATTATTTAATTTTGTCAAGATGTAAGTATTTATATTCACAACCTCTTATGTTAACATTTGCTATTTATTTAACCTTTTTATTTATTAATTTTGTACTATTACAACTAGACCCCATGCCAGGACACCACGAGAGGGAAATCCATGAAATCAAGGCAAAATCCATGATCGGACTATATGAAAGGTCACAAAAAAAGTCTTGCTCTAACTTCTATATATAGAAGTCTTCTTATAATTTTGATGCAACCTACTTATTTTTTATATATTTTGTTATTTATTCTTTTAATAATGGAATTTTTAAAAAAGTATTTTGTAACTGAGGAATTTTGATAATTTGGGGATATTTTTCCCAGGGTCCAATGGAAAGAAAGACTTTGTGGTTTTCTTTGTCCCTTTGGTTCCTTTTGTTTCAGGCACGGCAGCAGCCAGTGGCACGCTGTATTGTTCATTTATTTCAGTGTAGCGCAGGTGTGTGTGCTCTGGCGTGGTCCTCGTGTGGCGTCTGTGTGCTGGTTCTCCAGGGCCGAGTCGCGCTGCTGTGAAGGAGTGCTCGCCGCACGTGGCGCCGAGCAGTTCCCACTCACGGGCTCCCTGTCCCTCTGGCAGCTCCGATACTGTGCTCCCCTTCCTCAGGAAATGCGTGGAACCCACAGCACAGCACTTCTCGGCGTGTTTGCAGGGTGATTTCCTAATAAAAGTCCACTCTGACTGTACCCAGGAGCGTGTGTGTGATGATGCCGGCCTCTGTCTCTCGTCTGGTTCTCTTTTTGCTCCCCCATGTGGCACCAACATCTCTCCCTTGAGGTGTGGTTCTGAGAGGTCTAAGTCACAGTGCCCTGCCCCTTCCCACGTGACTGAGCACCTGCAGTGCACCACTTTCTCTTGGGCTCAGAGCGAATTCTCCCCATTGAGGTGGTCAGACGGGGTAGGGGGTTGGGGCGGGGTGGGGGTTGCCACAGGCCATCTCTTCTGGCCACAAAGAGGAAGCCATCTGCAGTAGGAGAGAGTCTGGACATTCTGGAGGGAAGCAGAGCTGAGAAATGGGGAGCTTCCTGGGGAGGTCAAGGAGGATGAGAGAACGCTTATCCTTCCACAGCTCCTGGATCCAGCCGTAACTGAAGGTTGCCCACCCTTGCACTTTGCAGTTATGTGGAGCATGAACTTCCCCTTCCCTCCTCCCCACCTCCTCTTCTTCTTCCCCTCCCCCCTTCTTCTTTCCCTTGTTGCTTAAACGCTTGTGTTTGGCTTTTTGCCCTTGTGTGGCCGCTCACCGTCTTCCCACTTTAGTGTTGGGTGGGGCTCCGGCTCTCACAGGGCGAGCCTCAGGTTCGGAGCTTCTAACCTGACTTAGGTTTGGATGTTCAACCTGATCTGTCAACCCCTTTGGCCTCCCTGGGAATCTGGCCCTGAAGGCCCACCTGGAGCTCCCATCTGACCTGACAAAGGACAATGCTTAGACATTCTGAGCCCGATTTCCAAACCCGGTCTGAGTCAGACAGGGTCCAAGGTACCTGGGGACATCTGGTGTGTTTGGAGGGCAGCTAACCCTTAGGAGAGACGTCGTGGGCCTTCCCTGCTCCCCAGGCCCATCTCTCCACCCCTGCTCCTACTGTCTTTGCCTCTCTCTTGCCTCTTGGGTCTACAATATGCAGGCCTCTGAAGCCTGGCCTCTTCTGGAAACTTCTATGGCTCCGTCCTCCACGGGGCCGCCTTCTCATCTGCCTGTGGTCCCTTCCTGGTTTCTGCCCCAGCCCGCACCTGCCCCATGGATGCCGGCCCCCGGTGTCCTCCTCGAAGCTGCCCCAGTCCACATGCTGGCCTCCCTTCTTCCCTGAGCCAACATCCCCACAGCTCGGGTCGGCCACGTGCCGACAACTCCCACACTGTCTCCCAAGCCTGCTTTTCCCAGTTGTGGCACTTTCTGGGACTCCATCTGAATGCCCCATAGGCCATAGGACATGTACCCAGGTGACCACATTAGCCCACTGATGGCTCCCACCCTGACCCTCCCCAGGCCCGGTGAGATACGAACCACCTCCAGCTGGAGAACTCATGACCACATGCAAGCTACCAAGAGGGGCCGTCACATGGCTGTCGGTGCTACCGTGGAACCCCGATCTGGGCCACCCATGGGGCCTATCCTAATGAAGGCAGCGTGTGACTTGAGGGAGAACAGGTGGGGATTTGGGTTACGTGTCTAGCTGAGAGGGGATGCAAGATTATGGCCCCAGCCATGCCCTGTCTTTCATAGAGGACGGTGAGGACACGGTGACTGCTGAGCGCCAGGGGAGCCCCTCCTACTAACTGAGGTGTCCGCTTGGGCTGGTTCTGGCTCCTGAGGGCTGGCCACCCCCCCCAGCAACATCTTGAGCCAGTATAGGTCTTTGGGGCACCCCGGGAGCCCTACAGGACTGCAGGAGCTGGTAAGGTCTCAGCCACTTCCAGGATGAGGGGTGGAGGGGGAGGGGCAGGAAAGCCCATAGACCCACCCTGCTCCCCACGTGGGACCGTAGAGGAGGAAAGTACAGCTCCTTCCCGGCACCCAGCCAGCGGACACCCCTCATCGGACCTGCCCATCGCTGCTCAGAGAGTACCTCTGCCAAATTGGACACATTTCTGCCCATGTCTTTCACACGCTGTCAAAAGTGTTTTCCTTGTCTTTAATTCTGTCGCAGTTCTCTCTGTAGAACTTGTCAAAACAGCAAAGGAGAAATGTGGTGCTGTTTATGGAGAGACGGTAAGGAATCCACCCGAAGCCTACCTGCCGTATCGCGAAGACCAAGCAGAAGTGCGTTTAAGTCCTACACCATGCCCCCGGGCTACTGGCTGGGACCCAAGCAGGGCTTGACCACCCAAGACCCCATCAGGCACCAAACCTGAAAGGTCTGTCAGTCTCAGCTGAGTCACCGCACACAAAACCCTGCCTGGCTCAGCCCTGAGCAGGTACAGGAGGGAAGTAAAGACGAACCCCTTCTCAACACCGTGGCAGAAGGTTAGGGTTGCCCCCATCATACAGACCGGGAGACTGAGGCCCAGGAGGCTGCCCAGGGTCACCCAGAGGATTGGCTACCCAGTCAGGACTGACATCAGGCCCCTGGGCCCTGGGGTCTGTCCTTCTCGGGGTCAGCTCAGCTGAGCTCCATGGAGCAGTCAGACCCAGCGGGTGCGGAGGAGCCGGAGGAGAAGGCAGGAGCCCCCAGGAAGAATCTGTCCAGGCGCCGTGTGGACAGACAGGTCTCCTAGTCTTGGAACAGTCGGCCTCGTGGGCATCACGGCCTTCTGGGAGGCTCTGACCATTCCCTGAGGTCGCTGGGACCAGATCTAGACTCTGAAGTCTCCTCCAGGTAGAGGCAGGCTCTCCCCTGGTTCTGTGGCTTGTCCTGCCTGCAGAGCTGAGTGGGGTGGAGCATGTCCCTGCAGGGGGCTCTCCTTGCCCCCATCAGCTGGGTTGGGCTGCCTGCCTGATTCACTGTCACTAGAGCCGGCCAGGGCTCTTCCACAGGGTAGTCAGGCTTGTGCAAGATCCTTTTTCTAGGCAAGGCGGTGTCTTCCCCGCACACATTTCTTTCAGTGACAGGAAAAGACAAAGACACGCCTTGGAACGGGGCCACAGTCTCCAGAACATTCCTGGTCCCTCTCTAGCCTCCGGCACACTTGTGCCCTCTTGCTGGTCCCAGAGGGCATGTCAGCTAGCTCCCTGGCCCTCTTCCAGGCGCTGGTGCTCTGGAGGATTTCTGCTGAGCTCAGGTCTGAGGTGGGGCCTGAAAGCAGCTCTGGGATCACTGGGAGAGACCCCCAAGCACATTTCCTTCTTGCGGTGCTGAATCCAGGGGGGCCTTTCTGGGGTTTGCAATCCTCTGACACTGTTTGAGAAATGATGTGTGTCTGTGCCCGGGAGCGGGATCTGTTTCCTGATCTGAAGCCCTCCCATGTTCTTGAGCAGTGAGGGAACTGCCTGACTCACAGTTCCAAAGTGTCCTATGAATAGGACACTCATTATGGCCATGGGCTAGGCCATGGGAAGCTGACTGTCTCTGCTGCCATTTCCCTATCTGTTCTCATCCCCTCGGGGCATGAGGAGAAGTGAGACCTGTGCATTCCCCACAGTGGGGACTGGGTCATTCTGGAACAGCGGAAGTGTTTGGATGCCCCCACTCCCCACTAGCTCGAGGTCCCTGGGAAGCTGCCACAGGGGCATCCGTGAGAGGATCCTGTCACCTTGGTGGTCTGCTTCAGGCCCCAAGGCTCACTCACCACTCGCTACCCCCAGCCACGGGGAGGTGTCCCGGGGCAGCTTGCAGCAGCGCCCTGATGCCTGAGCAGCCAGCGCCGCGGGAGGAGGGCAGCTGCCCGGCACGTTCAGGCCCTCAGTCAGGACTGGGGACCTTCCAACACTGTTCAAGCTCTTCCAGCCTTTACGTGGAGAGTCCCACGGAGCCGCTGTGCTCTTCCGGCCAAGGCTGAGGGTCAGAACTGGTGTGGCCGAAGGGAGATGCCTAGCACGTCTGGGCGGCCCCAGTCAGATGCTGCCTCAGAGCGCCTAGCTGCCCCATACAGAGCTGCCCCATACAGAGCCTCAGAGAGCACACGGGGGAGAACGCCAAGCACAGCATGTGTGCTCTCTGCGGGTGGGGGGGGCAGGAAATGTGTCTGCGTGGATGAGAGTTAGGGGTGCTGGGCACGTCCCGTTCATGGGGTCCCGTGGCTTCAGACACTCTGTCTGTCAGGGCCCACCTCACAGTCGGAGACAGGTCATTTCTAGTCTCTGCGCTTCGGTTTCCCTCTCTGTAAAGGGGTCTACAACACATAGTGGAAAGCGCTGGCCCAAGCCCCAGGGCAGACACCCTCCCCTGACACTCTGAGGACAGCCTTGAACTCCTCCCCCTTCCCTGTGTCTCCCCACGTACACCAGCCACCGCTCCTGTCTCTAAGGTCTGCTTCTGGTGAGCTGCCTGGCATCCTGATGTGCCACCACAGCTGCCAGGTAAGGCCTGGGCTTGTAGGCACCTCCTGTTTGCAGCCCCACGTCTGGGGAGTGGAGGTGAGTACCTCTGCTGCTCCCACCCTGTGAGCAGCTGGCCTGGCTAACGGCTGCAGTCCGGCGTTCCGGAGTTCCGGAGATGGGTCTCCCCAGACTGCCTCCCTCCTCCAAGGCTGCTGCGCACTCATGTTCTCCCCTCAAGCCTTTCCTCTTGTAGGTTACAAGCTAGGGAGGCAAGTCTGAAGGGATGGCCAAGGGCACGGGGAACCCCAGGAACCTTGAACTCTAGGACTCGCCGCTTAAGAAATGTGGGGGTGGCACTCGGGTGGCTCTGCTGGGTTCGTGTCTGACTTGATTCTGGCTCTGGTCATCACCTTGGGGGGGTGACACTGAGCCCCACGTCAAGCCTGCTTCAGACTCTCCCTCTGCCCCTCCATCTCTAAAGAAAGGGGGGTGTCAGCTCCTGGGGTGCTTCCTCCCCTGGTACTGTGTGGGCAGGGCTCCGGGCCCTGGTCTGCTGCTACTTCTTTGTGTCCCATGTATGTAAAATACACACACGCACAGGAAGCGGGGTGGCGAGGGGCTGTATTTTGTGGAATTGACACACTCAGCTGGGGAGGCTACATCTGAAATCTGCAGGGCAGGGGGCCAGCTGGAGACCGGGAAGGGCTGCGGCTGAGGGATGTCAGGCTTCACTCTGAGGGTCTCAAGTGCTTGGGTTAAGACCCACCCACGTCATGCAGGGCAATCTGCTCTACTCCGTGCTTGCTCATTTAAATGCTAACCATGGCGAAAAAATACACTGGGTGTGGTGCAAAAACAATGAATACTGTTACGCTGAAAAAATACATAAATTAAAAAAAATGATATGCTATTCATAACTTCAAAAAAAAAAATGCCCCCGGCAGCATCTAGATCAGCGATTGATGGAACAGCTGGGCACGGAGCCTAGCCAAGCGGACACAGAAACGAACCATCACAGACCTCTTCCCGGAGCCCACACATCACTAACTTCTTACTAAAGTGCTTTAAGACGAGAAATTGCTCTCAGTCATTTGTGGTACGAATGCCCTGGAGTTCACCGGTGCTTTTAGGTGACATCACGCTGCACTCACCCGCAGACTAGGGAGAGCCCATGAGCGTGCGACGCGTCCAGAGAAGGGCTAACTCTGCCTGCAGAAGGAAGAGTTCTTCCTCCTCACGAGGCTGCACAGGGCTTGTGCGGAGGAGGAATTCTTCCTTCCTTTCTGGGGGACGGGCTGCACCGGCTCGCCCGAGCCGCGGCCCGGGGCGACGCCTGGTGGTCAACGTGGTGTCTTGTAACCTGCCGGCCTCCCCCTCTTGATTCCTTTGTTGGGGACAAGTCTTTGTTCTCTGAGGGCTTCAGATTTCTTCTCTTTATCATTGGTTCTGAGCAATTTGGTAATATTGTGCTTTGGTACTTTCTTCCATGTTCCCGTGCTTGGGGCTCATTGAGGGTCAGAGTTTTCATCAAAGTGGGAGAGATTCCAGCATTTCCTCCACTCTAACCCTTCTGTCCCAGCTTGGGCCCCTTCTTTCTGGGACAGTCTCTACTGTGTGTCAGGCCACATGAGGTTGCCCCCCTCAGCCCGGTGCCGTTGATGCTGTTTTCACATTTCATTTGGGGTAGTTTCTGCTGCCGTGTCTGCAACCCTTTCTTTAGCAACATCCAAGCTGCTGCTGATACCATCCACGGTATTTTTTTCTATTTCTGGAAGTTAGACTTGGGGTCTCTCGATGTAACCGGTGTCTGCACTTACGTCCTTGTTACGCTCTCTCCTTTATGACCCTTTAGAAACTCCTTTTAGCCTGGATGCTAGACATTGTGAATTTTACCTTGTTGAGTGTTGGGTATTTTGTATTCCTGTAAATGGTTTTTTTTTAAATTTTTAAATTAATTTTTTTATTTTCTTATAAACATGTATTTTTATCCCCAGGGGTACAGGTCTGTGAATTGCCAGGTTTACACACTTCACGGCACTCACCAAAGTCCTGTAAATGTTCTTGAGCTTTGGTCTGGGTCACAGTGGCCAGGAAACATTTTGATCCTTTTAGATCTTTCTCTGATATGGTAAGTGGGGTCTGAGCAGGGACCCTCCTGCGTACTCTTCCAGGCACGGGGATTCCACGAACCGAGAATCTTTCCAGTGTGGCTGCTGGTACCTGTTGCCTCTCTGCCTCGCGCAACCACAGGCAGCGTGCCGTCTAACCCTTTTGGATGATTCTTTCCCTGGCCCTGGGTTGTTTCTGCACACACACGTGGTCATTAGTTCTCCACTGAACCCTTGAGGGAGAGCTGCTGCAGGTTCCCAAGTCCTCTCTGTCACTTTCTCCCCAGCTGACCCCTGCCCTGCGCCCTCCAGCCACCTTGGTCTCCCTGCCCTCCAGGTTTTACCTCCTCTCCTCAGGGAGTCCTCTAGGCTCTGCGTGGGATCCCCCTCTCGGCCCCCTCTGAGCCCTGGGAGGGCTCAGCCCCTTGGTCTCTCGTCTCTCAGGAGTCCCCGAGCTTTGTTGCACAATGTCCAGGTTCTAAGAATGCTTGCTTCACATAGTAGCCCACTTCTTGGTTGTCTCAGGCATGAGAACAAATCCAGTCCATCGTGGTCAGAGTTTCAGAATTTCTTGGCACATTTCAGTTAGTGATGATGAAAAAATTTCTGGAGATGAATAGTGGTGATGTTTGCACAACAGTGAGAAACGTACTTCATGCCACTGCATGGCACACTTAGAAATGGCTAAAATGGTAAATTTTATGTTATCTATTTCCACAATAAAACCATTTTTAAAGGGCCATCTTAGCCGAAGGAAGTCTTTATGCAGCACACTGAAGACAGTGACCCAATCCACCGCAGGTAGCTCCAGCCACAAGCACCCAGGCACACACTGACCTCAGGCGTCTACACGACTTCCCCCATGCCTGGGCTCTCCTCCTCCAGATATGCCAACCACGAGCGGCCCACACGTCTCCCAGCCCAAGCCCATACCCTTCAGCAAGTCTCCCGACTCCTGTTAGAGACGCGCTGCTGCCCTCCATGGTGGGCTTGCTACTCACAGATGAGACAAATGAGCTCATCCCGTGCTGGGTGTGTCCACTGGCCTTTGGCTGGGCACTGACACTCCCATCTGACAGACAGGGAGCCTCTGAGCAGATTGGGTGCTGTTGGGGAGCAGGGACTTCCCAGGGAGTGGTCTCTGTTAGGCGGGCAGGGTGGAGGGAAGCTCCTCTGCAAGCAGATGCTCTGTGCACCCGCCCCCCCAGCTCTGCCCCAGGGGGGCTCCTCTGTAACTGATGAAGGAGAAGGAGCAGGGCTCACTGCTGTCGGCTGCGAGAGAGCATGTCTGAGGGTCTGTGGGTGACTCACGGACCTTGTTTTTGTCTGTGCTTGGGCACAATTATGATGTCTTGTCTCACTGTATCACCATGTGGTGCCTCTGCAAGACTGTCCACATCCAGCAGGAGAGTCCATGGCCTTGCTGTGAGGGCCAGGCTAGCGGTGTCAGACACCGCTCCTCTCATTCTCTGAGATCATATTAGTATCCACGTCGCAGAAATAACCCACATAAAGTGCTTCCTGTGGCACTCTACAGAGATAACCCTGATGGTCTAAGGCTGGTGGCGCTGACACAGAGGGGGCGGGGAAATAACCGTGGAGAGCCAGGCCCATGGGCCCTAAGGGAAGGTCTAAAGGACTGATGTGATCAGACTGTGCTTTAGGAAGATGACTTGGCAGAGCCCAGGGAGGGGGGTGGCGAGAGGGTATGCAGGAGGTCAGTGAACATTATCCTGGCAAGAATGAGGGATACAGGGCCAAGACAGAGCAGAGTATATGGAGGGTGTAGGCGGTGGGGACAGGGTCAAGGGTGGCCCTACGACCTCTGTAATTTGAAACGGTCACAGATAACCAGAGGTACGCAGGTAGGAAGGACTCTGAGAGGCAGTGTCAAGGTCATGAGATTGGTGGCAAGCCTTATCCTTCCCAGCAGCTATGCTCGTAGCTGTTGTAGAGATGGGGTAGGGGGGCTACTGACACTGTGTTCAAAGAAAGGGTTCTGCTGCTAAAAGCTCATTTGGAAAACCACAGGTAAGGCCGGACTGAAGTGAAAGGAAGAGTGGGGTAGAATTTCACCAAGTCTGCCAGGTGGGCTGTGCAGGTGGTTCACAAAGGGATACGTGGCATGTGCGCGGCAGAAGCTGGGTCCCTGGGTGCCGGGGTGCGGTGAGGGGAGGCAGCCTTGAGGACCTGATCACAGAGCCACAAGGTCACTTTTGAGATGGGAACGACCTTGACTGATGCCCAGCCAAGGTTTCTCAGACCAACCTCCCCTGGAGGGTGGCGTGTGCAGGCGCCACGTGCCTGGTCAACATCTCAAGCCTGATGCTGTCAGCACAACTTCCCTGCCGCAGATCAGGTCTAACATGAGCCCTTGGGGACTTGGCCTCCTATGTGGTGTCCCACAGGCTGCCGAAGCTTCGCTTGGCCAGCTTCACTAGGGCAACCAGAGCAGACATGTCCTGACTCTGCACTCTCTGTGTGGGACATACGCGGGGGCACACATACCCCAACTCCTCCAGGTCTGTAGGACCTTCCTCTTGCCGCCCAGCATGTCACCCCCGCCCCTGCCCCTGCCCCCGCCCCCCCAAGCAGTGCACTCCTCCTAGAGGCAGGCGTCTGCTCCTTCCTCCCCTGGATTTGGGAAGTTCTTATCTGCATAATGTTCCATTTCATATTATTCCTATTCATATTATTCAAAACCAGTTCTCTTTGCCTTGTAGGACCCAAAGAATTGTACCAGCCTGCCCCTTGCCCAGACGCCACCATCCTCTAGGAATAGAAACCTTGAGAACCCAGGCGCTGGGTCTTGTGTCACTGCAGGTGCCTGCGGCTGTCTATAGCGGAGACGGCTGGGCACACCAGCTCCACGACATGGGATGGACGGGTTCACGGTTCACTCTGTGGGGCAGATCTTGGATGGGGTCTGTTCCAAGTCTGTGTTTCTCCGCCGAGGCCCAGAACAGCGGTGAAGGGTCTGCGCAGAGGCCGGTGTCCAGCCAGCGGAAGCGCAGGACGGGTGGGGGCTGCTGTGGCCTCCTCTCGGGTGTGCACGGCGGGCGCTGCGGCTCCCTTCCCCGCTCGCGGGGCCGCAGCCATGGGGCCCTCTCTTGGCACAGATGGACCCTTCTTGTCCCAGCACCTTGGCTCGGACGTCCGTGTCACCCAAGCCAGAGCCACTGCCGAGAGTTACTGTCCGTCCCGGTTTCTTCCTTTCTCACCTGTTGGCCCTCCTCCCTGGGTCCCGGCTCTGCTGGTGCGGGGAAGCCCTAACCCTGGCCTGCAGCTGTTCTCGGGTCGCTCCCGCAACAATACCCCGGAAGCGTGCGGGGCCTCCCACGCGCCTCGCCGACCGTCCGCACCGGGGCCCACCCGCCGCGCCGTCGCCCCTTTAAGAGCCAGGCCCGGGCGCACGCGCAGTCGGGCCGTTGCGCGCACAGGCGCAGTGGGGCGGCGGATGTTTACGGCGGCGGCGGTCGGGAGGCGCAGCCGGGCTGCGGGCGGGCGAGGGGCGCCGGACGGGCGAGGGGCGCCGGGGGAGCTGCAGGTCGCGGCCTAGGCAGCCCGAGCTCGCGGGCCGGCCGAGCCCGGAGGTAGAGCCGCCCCCGCCGCCGCCCTCAGCCCGGCCTGTGGCGGGCGGCGGCGGCGCCCCCCCCGCCCCCCCCCCCCCCCCCCCCCCCCCCGGCCCCGCGCGCCGGGCCCCTCCTCCGGGGCCGGCCCCCCCGTTCCGGCGCCCCGCCTCGCCCCGCCTCCCCCGTTCCCGGACGTCCAGCTCCCCTCCCCCCACCGGCGTTCCCCGGCCTCCCCCGCGTCTGCCCGCCCCGTCCCCGGGTCCCCCTCCTGCGTGCCCCCTCGTCCCCCAACCCTCCCGGGGCGCGTGTCCTCTGGAGCGCGGCCCCGTCCCCTGCGGCGCTCCGGGGGTGTGTCGGTGGGGGGGGGCGTCCTGGCTGGCCCTGCGGCTCCCCGGGGCCCCCGCGGCCTCTCCCGGGGCCCGTCGCTGGCGCCCCTGGACGTGCCGGAGAGACGCGCGGCCCGCGCCGGGCGTGCCGAGCGGGGGACGTTTGCGGGGAGTCGCGCGGCGCGTGCAGGCGGGTCCGCGTTCGGAACCAGTGACCTCGGGCCTTTTCCGAAGGCGACCGTCTGGCTGCACCCGCGGGCGCAGCGGGTGGAAGCTGCCCCTGGCGGTCTTGGGTTGCGAGTTCGGGCCCGGTGCGCGTAGGGAGGACGGAACTTCCAGTCCCCGGGGCGGAACCGCGGGGGCAGTTGTTGCCCTTCCGACTGAGAAGTGGCTCAGAACCCCGGGACTCCAGGCCCCCGGAGGAGGTGGGTGGTTGGGGAAGGCGAGCTCGGCTGGCCTTGGTGCCGGCGCTTCGGACTTGCCGTGCTGACGTGTGCTCCAGCGTTGCCCCTCGGAAAAGTGACCCAGATCCCTGCCCGCCCCTTGGTTCATCACTGGCCTGTCGTGGTCTTCTTCTTTCTTTCCGGCAGGGCAGTGGTCGAAGTCAGCGGCTGCGATTTGGGTGTCGAGTAGACAGTCAAGAATCGGTGCAGTCAGCCCAGAACTTGGGGCTGTGCTTGGGGGAAGTAGAGCTTTAGAGGTGCCATGAGAGGGGGCCTCTGAGGGGATGGGGTCCGAGCCTAGGCCTCCTGGCGCCCACCTCAGCTCGTACCTAACCTGGGCCCTCCCTGGGGGAGACAGGCTGTGGAGGTTCTAAGAACAGGTCCGTGTTTGGAATTCTAGTTGTTAGCAAGCTTTTCTGTGTCGAGTAGAGATAATCTTCATCTAACGTGTTCCACGGATCCAGCTTCTGTCAGCTCCAGGAATGGTGTACACACGGCAGCCTTTCTAGTGTTGGAAGAAAATCCCGCTGTAGGAGTTCTAGTTTTCACGGCAAGTCTCTGTTTCTTTTAATTCTTCTGCCAGCAGGAGGTGTGGCTTTGGTTCTGTGTTCTGCTGGTCTCCGTGACCAGCGCCAGCCCCTGCAGTTCCTGTAATCCAAGACAGCGTTCAGGAAGAGCCGGCAGGAAGCGGAGGGAAGAGTAGCGGGTTATTACCTACAGAACCTGGAAAGTTGACAGCATACCTGGGGTCCCACAGTGAGGTGGGGCCGTGAAGAGAGTTAGGGCTAGTTTCTGCTGGCATCGGGGTTGAGGGTGGAGCCTAGGGCTTCTCGGGCTCCCTTTTTACTGCAGAATATTAAGACAAAAGAGGGAATGTGAAGCGTGAGAAGAGAAAAATGAGAAGGGAAAAGACAAGTGGCCCAAAAGGACTGTTACGGAAACCAATTAAGAGCTGATTTCAGACATGGTTGGCAGAGGTAAAGTGTTTATTCCTCAGCAGTCACAGCTTAAGTCAGGCCCTTGCATTACAAAAAAGGCAAACTTTTCAGGGCTTGCAGGACAGGGTCCTTCCTCCCACATGAAATTACCTCGTCCGTATTTCCCTGAAGGAGTGACACGCGGGGTGGGCCGTGGCCCTCCGTGTGTAATCTGACAAACGCAGTGTTGACTGGAACCGCACACCCCCATGATCGTGGCTTCAGGCTGGTTGACCTGGTTTTAGCCTCCTTGGCTCAGGACTGGGACCTTCCCATGGCTGCTGCTGCTGCTCACCTGTCTTCCTCACTGCCCTTTGGCAGTTGGTTTTGGAAGGAGCAGTGCGAGAATAAGGTGGTCCTGTTGGCCCGTGACTCCGGAAGAGTGAATTATACTGAGGATTGCGAAGTAGAATCAAGTACAGCATCCAGAAGTTACTTCTCATTACTTCCAGCAGTTGGATTTGACTAGATGGTAGAGCTATTATTGGGTTGGGCAAGAGTATCTTTGAATCTGTTGTTGGTGTTTTGGGGTGGTCAGGAGTAAGCGTGATTGTACGCAGTGTGAGGAGAGGTAGAAGAGCAGGCAGAGTTAGTACTCTCAGACCCTGCTGATGGTCACACGCTTCCTACCGGCGGCAACAGAGAGGGCTCCCGCATCGTCACAGAGTCTGTCATTTGGGGCAAAGATTACCAACATGTTATGTGTTAAATAACGTTTTTTTTCTTTGAGAATTTGAGAATGTAGGCCTTCGGCTAGATGGTCGTGGGTTTGAATTCTAGTCTCTTCATGCACTGGTCTGTAATCAGGAGTAAAATGACTACTCGGTCCCAATTTGCCTCAGTATGTTGTGAAGCTAACCAGACCCCTGGGACTGGTGGGTGGTGCCTGTAAGATTGTAGCTCTTTTTACTAAAATGCTAGCTTTTCCATGTGAGTAAACTTTCAAAGTGAGGTGAAGTGGAAAGTAAGTGATAGATTACATGGTAGAAAAAATAAAGTGTACCCAATATAGAGTTAGTGTTTGCTTTCTGAAGGTAGAATGATGGCACTGAGATAGGATGGTAGGACATTACGTAGAGAGTTCGATCCACCATGGAAGATGTGTGGTTTCCAGGCCTTTTCCCACATAGACATTTGGGCAGCAAGCGCAACTTCACTTTTAAGCAGTGACCTAAATTTTAAGATGACTGTCCTAGACTAGGGATGTAGACTGTAGCCTCAGAAGTAAGTAGCTTATTGAAGATTAAGCTTGACCTCATTAGCAGTCCGTCCAGTTGGCTAAGTTAACTGGCCATGGACCCTAACCTAGCAAGGGCTCCAGAACATTTTGAAATGGGGTGAAAATCTAATAATTGGGCCATCCTGGTGATTTAGAAAGCTTAATGTTCAGGTCTAAAATTTTGATGATGAAGATGAGCTGTTCCAACTGTGAAATGTTAGAGCGTTTATACTAAGCCCTAGGTTTCACATATTTTGTGTATTTGTTGTGAGAAGCTGAAGATTTATCATGAGTTCATTTATTTTTATTCCTGGGAAAACCTCTCCCACCACAATTGCCAGTAGTGTGCGTGGGGTATGTGTATGGAAGCTGTTCCCCCAGTTTTTATGCTTCTTGTTCTGCTGTTAGAAATCCAGAGGATTGGGAGGGGGAAAGCAAAGATTAACTTTGTAATAATAAATTATAGTATGTTATTATGGAAGTGAATTAGAAAATGTGTCAGTCTTTGTGAAGTCTGATGCTTTCTGTCTTCCCCAACAGTTTATATCAGGTGTTTTGTAAAATGTTACCATTTTATGTGAAGTAAAATAATTCTTTCAGAAAGAGTTACATGGGGTGCCTATAAAATTGGAGAAGATATTTTTATGGTGACGGTCCCTGTGAGTTAGATGGAGGCACATTGTATGCTAGCAGGTGGCTAAGAAGGGGTCACACTGTTGCTTTTTCTTCTTGAAGGCAGTTGGGAAGAAGGAAAGCCATGTACCTTTCGTTAAAGGGGTAGAAAGGTTGCATTACGTACACTTCCAAAGGGGGAGTAGGAGTCCTTGGAGCAGTTGTAGCTTGAAAACAGATTTTGTATTTGTTAAAATATCACCATTCATCCTGTAGTATTTTTGCCTGGAATTTGTACATCCGAATATCCAAATGAACAGATTGAGTGGATTCCTTGACTTGATGTGTATGTGGGGGTGTAGAGGTGTCAGGTAAAATTTAGGACACCAGTTAAATTCAAATTTCAAATAAACAGTAACTTTATAGTATGTGTTGTTTACCTTTATTTCTTTTGTTTGCTTTTAAAGATTTATTTATCAGAAGTGATCTGTAGTACTTGAAGTATTCAAAGTGAAGTTGGTAGTAGTGTAACTTTTGTAGACACATCTATATTCTTTTTATGCTTCTATCCATTGACTCTGCCATATGTGGATATATCCCTTTTAAGGCAGATCCATATTCAAGATAATTTTAACCCTAAATACCTGACTTTGTAGATTGACGACTTGTCGTAAAATATCGAGTTCTTTCTTCAATGCGGTTTGCAGCTGTTGGATATGTGTTAGGTACCTCCAGTTCATTTGAATGCATTTGAAATTGTAAATTACAAGTTTCCGGACGGTTATAATGGGATTTCATCTTTGGCTTTTTTTCTTTCTGAATTTGGAGGGGGTGGGGTGGGTTAGGCAGTTGCTGATCCAATATATTCCATCTGTGATATTTTCAGAATTCAGAATTTGACCCTAACTGGTGTGCTCTGGCCTTTAATGTAGCTAGCCCTTCAGAAACGTCTGTCTTTGCAGCGTTGCCCGCGTGCGATCCGGAGGATGGGAGGTGCGGTGAGCGCCGGTGAGGACAACGACGAGCTGGTGGACAACCTGAAGGAAGCGCAGTACATCCGGACCGCGCCGGTCGAGCAGGCTTTCCGGGCTATCGATCGCGCGGACTATTACCTTGACGAGTTTAAAGAAAACGCTTACAAAGACTTGGCGTGGAAGCACGGCAACATCCACCTCTCGGCTCCGTGCATCTATTCGGAAGTGATGGAGGCCCTGGACCTGCAGCCGGGCCTCTCCTTCTTGAACCTGGGCAGCGGCACGGGCTACCTCAGCTCCATGGTGGGGCTCATTCTCGGTGAGTCCGGACAGAGTGCAGCAGAGCACCGTCTGTCTCCTGGTGCCGGGGCAGTGTCTCCTCTGTAGGGCCCTCGTCGGAGCGCCTTCTGAGCAGTCTTCTGCTTTGGTTTATGCACAGTCTTGGGGGGCTGGAGTGTCCTGGAGGGACCCTCCTGTTCCCTTCCCCCTCCCACCTGTGCCTCCACGGTCTGTTCAGCGCACCCTCCTTCCGCACAGCAGAGGGCCATGAGAAGTGGTGTAAATCAGGACCTTACGGTGATTTTTAGTTTTACGATACAGTCACCCAGCCTGCTTTGTCACTCTGTAAACAGAGACCAAGTTTAAAGTTCCCTGGAAGTTAAAGTTCTTCCAAGAAGTTTTGTTTTGTTTTGTTTTAATGCTCAAAAAGTTAGTACCTGTACGGTGTTGTTTGTCAGTAAATTCCCGGGATGGGAAGGACTTCACAGGTTTTGCCTCTTTCCCCAAGTAAGTTGTGAGACTGCACGTGGCGATGGGCATTTTTGTTCTTGAAACGGCAGTGTCCAATAATTGAGGGTTTAGGTGTCTGTTTTTACTCTGAGATAGAACGGTTTTGCCAGAGGAGTAATGGGGGCTGCCCTGCCCTTGGAAAGATTTCTCTGCGGAGGAGGCGGGGCTGGGGCTGCTGCCGCACCGGCGAGGGAGCGCGGCGTCTGCACCACAGCGCAGTACAGAATGTCTCAGCAGGGACAGTTGATTTTGTGGGTGTGGAATGAAATTTTGGGTTCTTTATATGTTCCTAGAGTTTGGAATTTGATGAAGTTTTGAGACTGACCCTTTGACTTTAGGCCACAGATTGCTATCCTCAAATTTTTAAGTTTGTTTTTGTTTTGTTTTTTGAAGCGATGTGCTTTTTGAACTTAATTTGTCTTGGATCAAGACTGCTTTGTGAAGAGCCCAGGTGATGTATCCTTCTGGAATTAGTGAAAGGTCCTTCAGTTCAGCTGAGAAACTGGGGGAGCTAAGGGTGAAGATGGTGTTTGGTGGAGAGAGGGATGGGGCATCCAACGGACTAGGTTAGAGCTGCTCTGGAAAGGAACTGAGATGCTCGGTTCTTGTAGTAAGCCAGACGCGGCCTGTTGCACTTGACATGCCCCAGAACTACTCAACAGCTTCTCTTCTGGGAGCTCCCTGTTTGCTGGGAATGTGATCAGATGTTGGGTGGGGAGAGCTCTAAAGGAAGGGAGGCTTCTTGGGGGTCGCATTGGGTACTCCGTGCTGCTGTGATGCATGTGAAGGAGGCGACTGGGCGTTTGCTTTCCTGGGTTGACACCTTGCGCTGGCATGGCCGATGCCTCTGTGTGGACCCCGCGGGTTCTGGTCAGCTCAGCCTTCAGTGTTGCACACCACTTCAGGGCTGAAAACCGTGGTGGCCTCCCGGAGCCCGCAGCCATGAGGTCTGGAGTCTTTCATCCGACTCTTCTCTAGGTCCGGCTGCCTTCCTGCCTGGCCCTGAACTTCATCCCTTTGCTGCTGCACTTGTGTGCAGGGGCCTGAAGGTGCTGTGTGATGAGGGAGTGGGAAGCCCTCCTGCAGGGGTGGGAGGGCTTTTGGGCTGGCTTCAGTGCCATGCCCTTGAGGACTCAGTCCTTACTCCTTCTGTGCCCTCCGCCCCCTCAGTCAGCTTTTTATTGGGCTGAGTCGGGGGCTCCGTGTTACTGCTCTGTTTGGTGTTAAGCTCCTTGGGGTTAGGAACTATGTCCTCTATCTGTTATGAGAATTAAGTGCTTAACAGGTTTTGATAAAGGAGGAGGCTAATGAAACTATGAAGAGTGCGGAAGTAAAGGTCTGCTTGGTTTCTGGCGCGAGCTCCTAGCCAGAGGGCCGTGGGGAGGGAAGTCTGTGGTTTGGCAGAGGGGCTTGAGATTGGACAATTTGAATTTGATGTAATTATTGAAAATGCTTCTCAGGTAGGTTGTGTTTCAGTGAGAATCATTCAGCAGCAGCTGTGCATTTGACAGACATTGGGAGAAGAGAGCCCCAGGTGAGCTGTCCAGGTGGAGGAGAAGGAGGCCTTGGCTTGGGGTGGGTGTTGTGCTGTCAGGGGACCAGGAGAGCCCAAGTGGCAAAATGTGAAGATACGGGTGCGCAGATGGTTGCTCATTTTTCAGTATTTCTGTTGGGCCGTAGGGTTAAGTGCTGCACTGTGACTTCGGTATGTCCACCCAGTAAATAAAGTTCTTCATGCCCTGTTGATTTTCCCATGGAGATATTTTAAAATGGCTGTGTAAGTTAACCTACAGTAAATGAACACGTGTGAGGTGTGGAGCTTGGTGACTTTTTGTGTACGTGTTCAATTTCATGCAGGTACTACCTAGAACAAGGTATGGAGTAGGACCAGCGCCCCAGAAGCTCTCCGGCTGTCCCTCCCCACGTAGAGAGGAGAGAGGACCCTTTTGTCCTCCGTCATCATAATAAGTGTTGCCTGTTTTTGACCTTCGTATAGGTGAATTCCCAAAACAGAGACTCACCCAAGCTGTCTGTATCAGTAGATCTGACCTAGAGGCAGTTTTATACAGAGGGAATAATACGTTTATTGTTAAGTGGGCTTATAACCTTTCTCACAGCTTTATTTCCAATTGCTGATAAAATTCCTTTGATATAAAAAATGTTTCATTGTGATTTGGTTATAGTTTATTTAAAAAAGATTTTATTTATTCATTTAAGAGAGTGAGAATGTGTACGTACACGAGTGGGGGAAGGGGCAGGGGAGTGGGAGAGAGCGTATCTGCAGCAGACTCCGCGCTGAGCACAGAGCCTGACATGGGGCTCAGTCCCAGGACCCCGAGATCATCACCTGAGCTGAAATCAAGAGTTGGACATTCAACCGACGGAGCCACTCAGGTGCCCCTGTTACAGTTTTATTTTAATGATGATCAAAAGCTATTTGTGCCCATGTCTGAGTAGTTGGGGCAACCTCTAGTGGAACACAGTCCTGAGTCCAGTGTCATTTGGAAATAATGTCTTTCTTCTTTAATTCATTAGTAAGATCTTGAATTCTTGGTTGCAGATCTTGGCTTTTTTACATCTTCAAATAATTCTTCAAAGGTTTGAGAGCAGAGCAACCCAGGCTTTGGAAAGCTGTGGCGTCGGTAATATCAAAGAAACAAGTATTTACAGTTATTAATATTTACAGTGTGGTGAGCATAGTCTACCCTGCGTACTTAAAGATTTAGCTTGGGTGATTTAGGCCTGGTAATGTGGTAAGACCTCTAAACCTTGCGAATTTCTTCATGTAATTATACATGCTGAATCTGGTGCGTTGCAGTGGATAAAACAAAGAGTAAGCGTTCTTGCCCTAGTACTAAAAATTTTTTTATTCTGGAACATTTTAGGTCCTTTTGGTGTGAACCACGGGGTTGAACTCCATTCGGATGTAATAGAATATGCAAAGCAGAAGCTGGACTTCTTCATTAGAACCAGCGACAGCTTTGACAAGTAAGATCAAATACTACCCTTGGGTTGCTGTGTGAATTATAATTTAAACTTGATTAGACGGGAGAGAAAAGTTTATTAGTGTTCATATAACATGATTCAGTTTTGGCAGGAGAATTGGGTGTATGCAAAGCTGTTCTAATTATTTTCTTTTTAAAAAAAATTAAAAAAAAAAGAAAGATTTTATTTATTTATTTATTTGACACAGAGAGAGAGATCACAAGTAGGCAGAGAGGCAGGCAGGGAGAGAGGGGGAAGCAGGCTTCCCGTTGAGCAGAGAGCCTGATCCAGGGCTTGATCCCAGGACCCTGGGATCATGACCTGAACTGAAGGCAGAGGCTTAACCCACTGAGCCACCCAGGCGCCCCTCTAATTATTTTCTTAAATATTTTGTGCTTTTGAGGGCTTTAGGTTTTTTAATTATGACGCCAGGGAAAGGTAATTCTTCTCTAGTGTAATAGGAGAGGGAAATAGAATGTTCATTTTGCCCGATTTTCACGTTTCCAACACAGATAATAATTTATCTCCTAATTCTTTTTTTTTTAAAGATTTTTTTATTTATTTATTTGACAGAGAGAAATCACAAGTAGATGGAGAGGCAGGCAGAGAGAGAGAGAGGGAAGCAGGCTCCCTGCTGAGCAGAGAGCCCGATGCGGGACTCGATCCCAGGACCCTGAGATCATGACCTGAGCCGAAGGCAGCGGCTTAACCCACTGAGCCACCCAGGCGCCCTTATCTCCTAATTCTTAAACAGAATTATTGCATTTGTATTTGGACAGTATATATAACTACCTCTTGCCATTTTTAAATAAGGCATTAAAGTTTTTATTTTAGGATTTAACATTTTTAGAAACAACAAATGTAGTTTTCTTTCATTTTATTGGTTTTTATGTTTTATTTTTTTAAAGATTGACTTATCTGAGAGAGAGGGAGAGAGAGCGAGCGAGCGCATGCTTATGCACATAAGTGCGGGGGGAGAGGGGATCTCACATGGACCCCACGCTGAGTGTGGGACCCGAAGCAAATGGGGCTCCGTCTCACAACCCTGAGGTCGTGCCCTGAGCTGAGACCAAGAGTCGGACACTTAACCGACTGAACCACCCGGGTGCCCCTCATTTTGCTTGTTTTTCTTAGATCTTAAATAAGGTGATGATTTGTAAAGACAGAGCAAAGACAGTGGTGATGGGAAGTTAGATGATAGAATTCTGTCTGTCTTAAGTTTGTGGCGTTCACTTTCATAATATTTTGTTTGGGATTTCTAGGGTTCAGTTTATTAATGATACAATTATTTTGGGGGTCTGACTTGCAGCTTCTAACTCTGTCAGTGGTATTTATTATGTGCAAGGAAAACGTAACCTGTGGGTAGGATAGATTTACTGTAGAGACTTGCTACAATGTGATATATTCAGTTACGGAAAACATTTTTTGCTTTTAGATTTGACTTCTGTGAACCTTCCTTTGTTACTGGCAATTGCCTGGAGATTTCTCCAGATTGTTCTCAGTACGATCGTGTGTACTGTGGGGCTGGTGTGCAGAAAGAGCATGAAGAGTACATGAAGAGTCTTCTCAAAGTAGGGGGCATCCTTGTCATGCCACTGGAAGAGAAGGTCAGATCCCTCTCATAACCGACACGCTTAACTGTTGGCCCAGGTCTGTTCCCAGAAGTCTCCATGTGTTTTTCCCTGTTTGCTTCATGACAGCTCCCTCCGTTTCACAGATGAGGGCACAGGCAGGGACAGGTCCTAAAGACAGCCCAGCTTGGGCCAGGGCCTGACGCAGGTGGGCACCCTGGAGCCTGCTTTGTGAGCCTCCCCTCCCTCGTCTATCCGCTCTCCCCCCCCCCCGCCCCCCGCCCCACCCGCAGCTGCTCCAGTACGCTTGTTCTGGTGTTAGAATGGTGGGCAGACGTCCCTCGAGTCCTTCGGGTCTAACTGCTAGGTTCTGTGACAGCGAGTATTATACAGGAGTCTCTTCCTTCGGAGGAGTCTTGTCTCCGCTGTTTGGTCGTGTATGTGTCTGTCTGTCGTCACTGTTGTGCTTCTTTGAGAAAAACAAGTTCTCACGAACAAGCAGATTAATCAAAACTGAATTGGTCATCAGAGAGAATGTCTCAGTTACAAAGAACTAAGGAAAAATGGAAATGATAAAAATTAGGAGATTGTGCATTTTTGTGGGATTTTCTGCAATTTAAAAATGTTAGCATTTAATTTATTTTGTTTAAAAAGGAATCATTCATTGCTGAACATCCAGAACATACGAAAATGAAGAAAAGTCACTCACAACCTTACCTTAAGCCCTGTTAGTGTCTGACGCTTGTAGTCAGTACCTTTCTAAGGAATCATTGCGTGTACTGTTGAGAAGTTATGATGTTTTCCTTAACTGATGAGATAATTTTAAGCCATTTAATATTCTGTGTCATCATGTTGCTTGTATTGTGACCTGTGGAAATGTTGACCATAGTGTGTCCTCTGGCTGCTGGAATTGCCCACGGGGCTGTCTGTATAACATTCTGTTACTTGCTATTATATACAGACTGCAGTGACTATCGCCAAGTAAAACAAAATTTTTATCCATAAATATTTCAAAGTGTATTTATAAAAGATAAGGACTGTTTTTAAGGATATCACAAAACCGTTATCAACATAAAAAATCACCAGTAATTTCTTAGTATTTTAAAATTGCCAGCTAGTGTTCAGATTTTTCTAATTATCTCAAAATTTGCTTGAATAGTTTATTTGAATGGATCTCCATTTAAGATTTTCTTAAAAGTTTTATATTTGAGAGAGAGAGAGAGCGAGAGAGAGTGGAGAGGTCTGAGGGAGAGTAGACCCCCTGCCGAGGACGGAGCTCGATGCAGGACTCGATTCCGGGACAGAATCCCGGCACTCCAGGATCATGACCTGAGCCGAAGGCAGTTGTTCCACCAACTGAGCCCCCCAGGCGCCCCTCCATTTAAGATTTATATCTTCTCTTTGGTTGATTCTCTTTTTATTTGTTGGAAGATTTTATTTTTGAGTGATCTTTGCACCCACCATGGGGCTTAAACGCGTGCCCCAAGAGCAAGAGTTGCTCCGCTCACCGACCGAGCCAGCCCGGCACCCCATCTCCTAAGTGTTTTTTATCTAGAGTTTCTCTTTTTTTCTTTGCTTCCCCCGCTGCTCCTTTTTCCTTGAAATCAAGTGGTTTGTCTTACAGTTTCCTGTAGTCTAGATTTGGAGACGACCTATCTCTGGGGTGATGTTTAACATACTCTTTCTGCTCCTCATTTCGTTACACGTTGTTAGTGGGACCCAGAGACTTGCTTAGTTTCCAGCTGAGGGTGCGAGAGCCCTCACGGCGGTACAGAGCCCGCGCGTGGGCAGGCCCGGCACGCCTGCTGTCTCGTTCTACGACGTGGGCAGTGCGGCTCTGGCCTGGACCCATTATCTCAGGGGCTGTGGGACAGTCTGATCCCATCACGTCTCTTCAGCTGGCACCTTTCACCCTTGTCTTCTCTTGAATTGGATTCCAGCGCAGTTAGCGTGTGGTGTCCCGCTAGCGGCAGGTGTGCGTTGCACCGCCCAGGCTTGGCACCGCCCAGGCTCGGCACCGCCCAGGCTCGGCACCGCACCTACACTCTGTCTCCTTCCCGTGTCCCCCATCGACTCTGGTGACCCTGGTGGTTCCTTAGGAGTGTTTTTTGGTCTCTTTTTTCCCTTTGGTCAGTGACTGTGTTCTCTAAATCCCACATATGAGTGAAGTTCTGTGGTATTGGTCTTTCTCTGGCTTGTTCAGCTTAGCATGATGTGCTCTGGCTCCAGTCGTGTCATGGGAAATGGCCAGATGTCATTCTTCCTTATGCCCAGTAATAGTCCATCGTGTGTGCCGTATCTTTGTGTGTTCGCCTGTCCGTGGACACCGGGGCTGCTTCCGTACCGTGGCTGTTGCGGATCGTGCTTCAGTAAACAGGAGGGTGCAGTGTCCCTTTGAGTTAGGGTTTTCGCATTCTTCGGGGAAGTACTTCGTAGTGCAGGGCTGGGTTGTAGGGCAGCTCTGTTCTGAACTTTCTGAGGAGCCGCCGTACTGTTCTCCAGAGCGGCTGCACCTGTTTGCACCCCACCAGTGCAGAAGGAGGTTCTTTTTTCTCGTGTCCTCACCACTGCTTGTTTCCTGTGTGGATTCTCCCCTTTCTGACAGGGGTGAGGTGGTGTCTCACTGCGGTATTTTTTTTTTTTTTTAAGATGGATTTATTTTAGAAAGAGAGAGCATGAGTAGGAGGGACAGAGGAGAGGAAGAGAGAATCTCCCGCACACTCTGTGCTGGGTGTGGAGCCTGATGCGGGGCTCGATCTCACGACCCCGAGACTGTGACCTGAGCGGAGACCGAGAGTTGGGTGCCCAGCCAGCTGAGCCATCCAGGCGCCCCTCATTGCGCTTGTGATCTGCTTTTCCGTGATGAGGAGTGACGTGGAGCGTCTTCTCGTGTCTGTGGGCCATTCGTATGTCTTCTTTGGAGAAGTACCTGTTCGTGTCTTCTGCCCACTTTTAAATTGGATTATTTGGGTTTTGGGTGTTGAGTTGTGTAAGTTCTTTATGTAATTTAGATACTAACCTTCTGTGGGATGAGTCACTGCAAATATCTTCTCCCATTCATACGTTGGCTCTTAGTTTGCTGGTTGTTTCCTTGGCTGTGCAGAAGCTTTCTGTTCTAATCCCAGCAGTTGATTTTTGCTTTTGTCTCCTTTGCCTGAAGGGACCTATCTAGAAAATGTCACTACGACCAATGTCGGAGACATTACTGCCTATGCACTCTTCTAGGATTTTTATGCATTTAGGTGTCACATTCAGGTCCCCAGTCTGTTTTGTGTCTTTGTGTCATCTTCAGTTTCTTTCATCAGTGTTTTATGAATTTCAGAGTAGAGATTTCACCTCTTTTTTAAGTTTATTTCTAGATATTTCATTATTTTTGGAGCAGTTATAAATGGGATTGTTTTCTTAATTTCTCTTTCTGCTGCATCATTAGCGTATAGAAATGCAGTAGATTTCTGTACATTGATTTTGTATCTTGCGACTTTATAGTACCTGGAATACTTACATGAAGAGAAACACTCCTACCAGTTACTTGGTTACCCTACGTACATGTTATAAGGAGAAGCTGGATAAATTCTGATTCTTAAGCTTTGTCTATCAGTTTCCTCAGTAATCTGGTTCTCTAGCATTTGTTGAAAGTGGTGACTCGTAAGATTTTATTTGGTTTTTTTATTTTATTTGGCGGTGTGAATTCATGGGTATAGATGTACTTAAAATTTTAATCATCGTATGATTCTTACTGAAACTTAAAATGTCCAGTCCTGGCCAATAGGCACCTCTCCAGGTTGGCTCTTGGACTCTGATACACCCTCAGTAGTCTTTGATGGTTTTCTTACTTTCTGGTAAGAAAAGATACTCCACACTAATTTTTTGTAATTTTTACCACAAACTTAGATTTAACTGTTTCTGAGGATCTCTGTTAGTTTTAAGTTCATTGGGAATTGGTGTTTAGAGAACACAGGTGGGCCCTTTGTCGGAATCTTTGATACTGGGTTGGTTTTCTTCAGTGGTATTCTGGAGCCAAGAAGTCCTTTTCCCCCCATACGTACTTATATTTCTGTTGCTTTGGCTTTCGGACACCAGAACACACTATGGGTTTATACTGGTGCTTCCTGCTCAAAGTCAGGGCCAGAGGGTTTTCCTGACTTCTGCGCAGGTGCTGTGTCCCATGCTGGAGGCTCCCTGACGGCTGAGTTTGCTCTTCTCCTGGGGATGTACCAACAAACATGTTTGAAAGTCCCTGGAGATAATGCTTCCCTGTGTGGTTGTGCCGCTAGCCCGACTTAGAGCTCATTTGTTTGTTTTTAGGGATTGCATTTAAGGTGTATAACCTCGTAAAATATTTATGGGGTTTCAAGATGTAAATAATGAATACTCACAGAATTTTTTTTCCATGTATGTTCTTCTCCACTTCACCTGTAGGTAACCACTTTGTTTGTTCTTAGTTTATCTGTGTCCTCAAAAAATATACAAGCAAACGTACTTTTTCCATGACTTGACTTCAGTGAAGAAAGGCACATTTTTTTCCATTCTGTATATTCATCCAGACATAAGAAATAGGAGCGGATAATTTTAGGTTTTACACGTTGCTTATTGTTCATTTTATGGGTTTGGTATTTGGATTTGGTGTAAGTGGAAATTCTTTTCTGTCCCTGTGTTGTTTATTCAAAAATATTCTTTCCTGGTGTATGAAAATGTGTTTTTCTGATGGGCACTTGGGTTCTTTCCACCCTTTTGCTGTTTGCAAGCACTGCTGCTGTGCAGAGGGTGTGCAGGTGTCTGTGGGTGCTCTCTGGCTTAATCTTCGTCTGCATGAAGATGATACACTATACTTCCCGGTGTAGTCTCAAGAGCAGAAGTGTTGGATCCGAGACTCCGTATTTTAACTTTGGCCAACTGCCTTAAAGGAGAGGAGCCTCCCATGCCCTTGCTGACTGCCACCTGCTTATTGCTGTCATCATTGTGGATAGCAGGGTGACGTGTCCCCATTTTTGCTCTTCTTTCTCAGAATATTGTTTTAAATATTTATTTTTTATTTATAAAGATTTTATTTATTTATTTTATCAGACAGAGATCCCAAGTAGGCAGAGCAGCAGGCGGGGGCAGGGGAAGCAGGCTCCCCACTGAGCAGAGAACCCCCCCTCCATGCGGGGCTCGATCCCAGGACCCTGAGATCATGACCCGAGCCGAAGGCAGAGGCTTTAACCTACTGAGCCACCCAGGCGCCCCCAAATACATCTTTATTTCAATTGCTATTATTTCTTAAAAATATTTGAGAGAGAGAGAGAGTGCTCGTGCAGGGGCGGGGGGGTGAGGGGGACTGAGGGAGGCTGCTGGAGCAGACCCCCTGCTGAGCACACCCGACCCAGGCTCCCACAACCTGAGCTGAAATCAAGAGTCGGCTCCTTAACCGGCTGAGCCCCCTAGGCTCCCCTTTATTTAAAATTACTTTAGTAATCTTTGTTGTATCAGAAAAATACGTCAGTCCTTTTATTGGAATTGTGTTATCTGTATACTGATTTGAGGATTGTAGCGGATTTTTAGTATCCGTCTCCGTGTCTGGACCATGGAATATGGATTTACAGTTTTCCTAAATGGTTCACACATTATTTATCGATTGTATTTAGATATTTGATGTTCATTATAACTAGAACTTCTCCTTTAAGAAAATGTTTTTAAAAAGAAGTTTTTGCTTGTACATAAGAGTGTGAGTGACTTATTGTTGTTTACCTAGTACGTGGCTACTTAATGCTTTCACTTCCAAGGTTCATGATATAGAATCTTAGTTTTTAAGAGGATTTGCTGGCTTGGATATTTTAAGAGAAGAGAGTATATAATCTTAGCATGTCAGAGCTGAGCAGAAAATAGCACTGTGACCTGAATAGGCCTTTCAGAAACGGGCACCATCACACAGAGCACACAGGAGGGCTGTGTTGTCTAATCAGGCTCTTCTGCAGGTCTGTGTGTCGTGGCGGTGACGTCACTCAGAAACTCTGCTGGAGCAGGGAGAAGCTCGGACAGAGGTGGCCGTGAGCCTGCAGCACTAGCTGCTCTTTGGTGTGTGATCACAGTCACACAAGAAGGTCATGGTCGCAAGTTCTTCATGGTTTCTGTCCTCTGGAACAAACAGCCTGGGGTCCGGTCTAGACTGAAGCATCATTGCAGGTTGTCGTGAATGTCTTTACTGACTCAGACTCGAGAATGTCCGTGCCTCCTGCCTGCCCCTTACTAAGCATCACCCTCAGCCCTGGCTCTTGTGGGGAGCCCAGGGAAGTGGTCTCGTCTGACGGACTCTTCTTTGATTTCTTTTCTCTAACGCACGTATTTCTCGTAAACAGGAATTAGGTCTGGAGGCTTTGAACATGCCCAGGCAAAACACCCTTGCGACAATATTAATACTTCCTGGGTGCTTTATGTCACATCATGTTAGGGGCCTCTGTGCTCAGGTTATTTCATTATCAGTATCTCTGTGGGTTTTTTTTTTTTTTTTAGTTTATGTGGAGGAATGATTAAATATAAACCGACAGTAGCCACATCTTGTGAATATTCTCATTTTCTCTTTGGGGCAGTTGACTAAGATAACGCGAACTGGCCCTTCTGCTTGGGAGACCAAAAAGATTCTGGCAGTTTCTTTTGCTCCTCTGGTCCAGCCCTGTCATTCGGAGTCTGGAAAATCAAGACTTGTCCAGTTACGTAAGTACAAAAATCCTTACTTATCCTTTGGATCTTTAAAAAAATCTCATTAGAATTTGAAGAGAGAGACAAATTGTAAGGAGCCTTTTAATATTTAGGAACATTTTTCTACCCACTGAAACCTTAAAATGTTACAAATGATTTTTAGATATTAAAAAAAGTAATCTGTTTTCAGCCCATTTTAGGTTGTTTTTGCCTTCTTTTAAATCTCCAGGAATTCTTTTTTTTGTTTGTTTTAAAGATTTTGTTTATTTATTTGACAGACAGACATTACATGTAGGCAGAGAGGCAGGCAGAGAGAGAGGAGGAAGCAGGCTCCCCACTGAGCAGAGAGTCCGATGCGGGGCTCGATCCCAGGACCCTGAGATCATGACCTGAGCCGAAGGCAGAGGCTTCACCCACTGAGCCCCCCAGGCACCTTCTCCGACAATTCTTGCTGGCCGTGCCATTGAAGGCGGGAGGCTCTCTTGAGAGGGAGTTCGTTCTGCTCTGTGGCGAAGTCTCACAGAGACAGCGTGTTGCCAGCACCGCTGGGCCAGGGGCTCTTGCAGAGTCACGGGACCCCTCCCTCCTCGGGGCGCCTCGTGGGCACACGCTTCAGGTGGTGGGAGGCTTGCCATGGAGATTCATTTGGCTAGCCCTCTGTCTTCAACTCCTTCAGGATGGGGAATCAGAAAGAGCTGACATTATCCATATACTGTTTTATCATTTACACAGAGATTTACACAGCAATGAGAATCCTAGTGATTTATTGAAAATAAAACCGTTCAGCATGGATTCTGCATTCTGATCATTTAGAAAATTTGGAAAATGCACCAAAAAAGGGGAAAAAATAACCGTAATCTCAAATCCAAAGATGATACATGTTAGCAAATTCCTTCCAGAAATTTGTTTTTCTTAAATTTGTGAGGAGACATTTATCAGATAGTCATGCACTGCCTCGGTCTCTGCTAAGTGGAGGTCACCTGCCACAGACACGGTCCTTGAAATGTGGCAGTGAGCAGCGGTAAGATACAGAAAGAGGCTGAGAGGGCCAGGGAGGGTTTGACAGAGGGTGGGACATTTTGGGTGAAAGTGAATTCTCTGAGGAGAGGAGAAAGGGAGAAAAAGCATGAGCAGAGGCTGATGGGGACTTTCTACGTGCACGCCCTTCGGCATGGTCCGAGTGGGAGAAACGAGCCCACTGCGTGAGTTAGACTTGTCCTGGAGGCCGTGGGAGCCACCGTGTGTGTGAACTCAAAGATGGGGTGCTTCTGTCTTTTCGACGACCCTGTGGCCCGGCAAAGGCTGAGTTAGTCCTGTGCGTGCGCCCTGGGACTCTCCCCCAGAGAGGCTGGCGTCACTCACAGGCAGGGCACGGCCTTCCGCAGCGCTGCCCGAGTGTTGGAAGGTGAGGGCTTGTCGATGCGTCTGCAAGGCCTCTCGGGGGTTTGGTTGAAGACAAGTCTCGTAATGTGAGGGCTTGACCGGGTCTGGGTAAGAACTGCGACAGCATGGAGGGCACCCCAAGAGCTTGGTTTTGAGACCAGAGCTCTGGAGTGAACGCTGGCTGATCAATAGCCCCGTGATGTTTTGGGCTCCCGAAGTGGACAGTTAATTGCAACTCTGTCTTCCTGGGCCAGAGTTTTCTAAAGTAGCAAAGGTGTTTCCATGGAGACGGTGGCCTCTGAAGCCGAAGGGATTCGGGGGCAGGCACATAGGCTGTTTCTGAAGAAGGACGTGGGCCTTGAGGTGTCCGGCATCTCTTGGGGATGTGGGTCTGGGGGGCTGCTCAGGACCCCGGTCAGGAATGGAGCAGAGCCCTGGGAGCCGCTGCCCAGTCTTTGTTCCTTGAACCATAGCATGGATGTCAAACCAGGGATTGATAGGCACATAGAGTGGGGGAAATGGTAGAAATCAGCCCCTGAGGGAACACTGCTGGCTGTGGTGGAGAAGGGGCTGGCAGGAGAGACTTGGGCTAAGTTGGTTCCCTTCGAGCGGGACCTTGGGGTGAGCTAGAGAAGGAGTCCGTTCAGCGGACTGAAGGGAAAGACAAGGAAATGTGGGTGTGTTGAGCAGAAAGTCATGATTACGGTGTTGCGTAGCGGGGCCCATGCTCGAGCCCATCCTGGACAACGGGGAGGAGACTGTTGAGCGGGAGAGGAGGCCTGGCGTGGACCCAGGGAGGAAGGTGCTGAGAGCCTGGGGCTAGGGGCTTCCCCGGGGTCCCGTGGAACGGGTATTCACGGGATTCTGCACAGGCCGCTCTGATTTGGGTAGTAAATATTACAGACAACCTAAGAACCTTCCCCGTATTGTAGATCGCCACCTTTCGGGGAAGAATTTAGGTCTTGGAACCTTGCATCTTCCTCGCTTGCTCCCCTGCTGTGACCTCTTTCTCTGTCAAATAAATAAATAAAATCTTAAAAAAAAGGAGTTAGGTCCTGGAGGGAAAGAAGTGGTGGTGGCTTTCAGTGTGAGGTATCTGAACGCACAGTCCTTAAGTCCTCCCCCTTGAAGAGAAAAGCTCTCCTGTTGCCATACGCGTGCATTAACCTGAGCTGGACTTTGATTACCAGATTCGGTGTTTCCTCGGTGTGCGCTGGTTTTTGTACCTACTTAGATTTGCTTTTCTCTATTAAAAAAGGAACAGATACTCAATTTGTAAAGTGCCGTGGAAATGTAAAGATAGACGGAAGAATTCTGGAGCCCCACGTTCATGGAGTTCCACCGGTGAGGTAGAACCGGGAACGAATACCGTAAACAGAGTCATGAACCCAGGTTCGTCTTCTGCTCCGACTGATGACACATATGCCCGTGCTTCCTTCACTTACAGGAGTTCGGGGTAGCGCGTTTGAAAACACCGTTTGAGACGGACACATGCGTGCGCCTTCGAGCTGTCACTGTTTGCCGGGACAGCGGGACAGCGGGCGTGGGTGACCGCGAGGGACGGTTTTCCAGAGTTAGGGCTCTGTGCCGTCTGGGTCCCTCACAGACGAGGCTGACACGTCTCCTTCTTTGCCCGCAGCGCCGCTGGCCGTGCGGAGCCTCCAGGACCTGGCTCGAATCGCCATCCGTGGGGCCATCAAAAAGGTCATCCGTCAGGAGACCGCGAGCGGCAGCGGAAACGGACTGAAGATCACTCCCCGGGCCAAGAGGCGGAGAGTGCGCCGCCGTCGCATGGAGACGATCGTCTTTTTGGACAAGGAGGTATTTGCCAGTCGGATCTCCAGCCCCTCCGACGACACCAGCTGTGAGGACTTGGAAGAGGAGCAGCGGCGGGAGGAGGACAGAGCCCCGCCGGAGGCGAAGCCGGCCCCGCCGGTGAACTTCCTGCGCGAGAAGGTCCTGAGCCTCCCTCTGCCAGACCCCCTGAAATACTACCTGCTCTATTACCGGGAGAAGTAAGTCTGTGGGCACCGGATGAGGTGCAGCCCGAGGCCGCCCTCCCACCCCCACCCGGGCCCTCACGGGGTCACCGGGCACACGCCGTGGGGAAGGAGAGTGCGGTCCTCTCCACGTTTCTGTGTTCAGTTTGTTCTTGGGTTTCCTCTAGAATTCCATTCGTCGGTATCATTTCAGTAAACGTAGTCTTTTGACAAGCAAAGTGCATAGGGGAATGTTTTCTCAAAAGGGAGAGAATCTCCAGGAGAAGCGTGTTTGCTTTCTGCTCTGGTGAAACTCTGACATCTGCACGCAGAGACCCAGCCGAGACACACATGTGTGCGCTGCCCGTGAAGCAGGGCAGTTGAAATTAACCCACGTTGCTCCTAAAATGTGTAAAAGAAAGCACAAGTTTGCAAGTGTGTAACCTCTTTCCCAGATGTGAGGCACCTGTGTCCAAGTTGGAACTTGACGGTACCAGCCTGTTGAGCACCGGCGCTGACCTCCGCTAACCTTTTCGTTTTCTGGAGGGGACCGTTATTGAAAAGCTCTCCCTTACTTTAAATAAATGTGATTAAATCTGATGTGAGTTGTCGATTGTGATTTTAAAGGAGGGAAATTGTCACGAGGGAGGAAGAGTGAAAGTGTCAAACTGCTAGATGGCTGTCCGGAATCCCAAAGTGATTTGGACTGTTTTCCTGACAGCTTTTCTTACCTTCAGAAGAATGAGTGTCAGATAATCCCTTAGGGGATACTCAAGAATGAAGCAGGTATTGTGTATAATGAGCTACATTACTTTTACCCCAAGGGTAGGGATGACCGTTGACCCAACCTTGAGTATGCTAGTGGGTGTCTAAGGCACGGACGTGCTCAGTTCTCAAAGCAGGGGGAAAGTGTTTAAGCTGCAGGAAGTACAGTGGGGACAGTGTTACCGACAGCCTCTGCTTTTCTTTTTCTTTTAAGATCAGTTGGCTATTTTTCTGTAGTCCTATAGGTTTTGTCTTTTATAACTCTGGGGAAAAAGACGTGTTAGTTTTCTAATTTTTCTTAATAACAAATATGTGTATTTTAGTAGCTCCATTGCATTAAAGGAATGGTCTGAGCACCAGTGACTTGTGAAGTCTCCCTTCTCCAGGCCCTTTGGGTTGAGCGCTTTCTTTTTTTGTGGGGAGGGGTTGAGCGCTTTCTGTCGTTACCAAGTTCTGAGTCTTCAGAAGGCCATCCTGTCAGATGGTAGAGTGTTTTCAAGTTATTGGTCATTCCAAAGCATCAGTTCTTTTCAAACTTATTTTTGTTCTGAAAGAAAAGAATGGTATAAAATGTTAGCAAGGGACCCGAACTCAGAGTGTTGATGTTGGATGAGTCGTCTGGAGTTAATGCCTAGTTTTATCCCTGAGCTTCTTGGGGGTCAGAAACCTCTTTGTGTTTCACCAGCTGAACCGAGTTCTGGTCGTTTGTTTCTTTATTTAATTTCTGCTTCTTCTTCTTTTTTTTAAAACTTTTCTTCTTTTTTAAGTAACTGTCATTTTTTTCACAGGATACTGTGTGCATGCATAGCTGGGAAACATGTCTGTTGCCGTAGATTTGAAAATGTAACCCTTTGTAAAGACAGTTACTTCATAGTCGTTTTTAACCTGGCATTTAACTGAAGGTCAAGCATCCTCGTCTCCGAGGCGCGTGGTTCACGTTCACGTGCGGTCACTTCTAGCGTGCACATCTCTGCTGACATCATTCCGATCGATGCGTAGCAGTCTCTGCAAGCATGGACACTTGAAGCATAATGTCACATCCACGGTATTTGTGAAATCTGTTACACCAGGTGGCTTGACTAAGGTTTTTAATTGTGGGTGATTTTATTTTTTTTAAACCACATTTTACTTTCCACTGTAAAAACTTCATAATGCATAAGCCCCGTTTTTCCCTACATCTGTCAAACCTTTCTTAACATTGTGTTTGTATTTACATGTTGTCAGTTTGTGATGTCTAAACCAGAATTTGGTTAAAAGTATATGTAGATATAATATATGTGAGATAGTTTGGTGTTTATCTTACACACCTAGAGAAGAACTGTAAATGGGTTTTCCTGGGCTAAAGTGTTCCTCACTAGAGCCCACAATGACGCACTCCTACGGATGGATTGTGCGTTACCTGTAGCCTCTGTACTGTAACCCGCATTCTAGACAACTGCTGACTTGTATGTTTTGAGGAATGTGTATTTCTGTATGTGATTTTCGTCTTGAAAGTAGGAAAGCCATAGACACGTGCACAGGAAATAGCAAATGTGCGAATACCGAGTAGGTAATGTGAACACCCACTGTGTGTGTAACGGCGCTTCTGCAAGTCTGGACCTTTCAGGGAATAAATGCCAGAAACTTGTAACAAAAATTTTAGTGAGCGGATATACATTGGGTGAACACAGAGGGTATCAATAAATATAGTTATGGCACTTGGGCCTCTTAGCATGGCTTGTGTTTCCTGTGTGGGATTGAAATTCTTGAGTACATATTTTCCAAAAATCTTCAAAAATAAACTTTTTCTTTATTACAAACAAGTGTTTTCTCTCACTGTGTTGTCACCTCATTCTGTACCATGCTAATCCGCTTTGGGAAGACATCGTTATTTGTTTGTAAAGATTGATGTGTTAGAGCTCGGGCACATGCACAGGTCGGGGGAAAGGCAGACGGAGAGGGAGAGAGGCCCTCAGACTGTGCGCAGAGCATGGAGCCTGACACTGGGCTCGACTCCACAACCACAAGATCACAAGCCCAGCCAACACCCAGAGTCGGGGCTTAACCGGTTGCGTCACCCAGTTGGCATTATTTTTAGCTAAAGACACTTAGTTTGGCTCCAGGAAAGAACATGTGTCTGTAGTTAGTTTTTGGGCACAGTTTTTCCATTTCGTGATAATTGGGTAACAGATAAGAGTTCGGTTTCAGGTTGGGTTTGGGCAGTCAGGGACCAGGTGCCAGGGCCATGCTTTAGGATTGGGGTCTAGGCCCAGGGTCAGGGTGAGGGCCAGAGATCAGAAGTAAGGGCTCAGGATTGAGGGACAAAGTTGGGGATAGTGTTTGGGGTCAGACGGGTTGCTGATTGTTTCGGCCCGTCCGGACTGCTAAGGCAAAACCGCTGCATTTTGGGTGGCTTGTGAGCAGAAGTTCATTTCTCCTAGTTGCTGAGGCCGGCAGTCTGAGCTGAGGGTGCTGACGTCATCGGCTGAGGGCCCTCGTCGTGGCGTGCTCCTCGTGTGTCCGTAGGTAGGGAATAGCTTAGGGTCTTTATAGGGGGAGTAATCCCATTCACGAGGACTCCGCCTTTACCACCTAATCAGCTCCCAAAGGCGCCGTGTTCTAGCATCATCACATCTGGCATTGGGATTCGAACATGTGAACTTGGGGGGAAAACAGACACTCAGGCCACAGCACTGGACCTTTTTTGTATTAACCTTTTTAATAAATCCCTGTATTTTCCCAAAGTACTGGAATGATGGGCTCTATTTCAATTGGAACTTGCTGATTATGGCACTGAATAGTCAGAACCCTGACTTCCAGGGATTCATTGGATGTTCCCTGAGGGTCTAAACCGTGAGTGGGATGTGTTCTGTGCTGCAGCCCAGTGGGCAGCAGGGTGCCCCCTACCCTGACTCTCCGACCTGAGGGAGAGCATGCGTATCCTGGCCTTGGAGTCAGCCCCACAGCTCGATGAGGACATGAGTGGGCTTGAAGATACACCTGCGGCTTCTGGCCTGCAGCTTGGGGGCACTGAGGACAAAGCTAGGAGATGGCTTCCGTTGATAACCCCAATGAACTTGAGCTTAGAACAGCCCTCCCCAGCGTCCTCCTAAAACCTAGTAAAAGCTGACTTTCACTTAGTCTCTTTGAATGTTCCTGTGGTTCACCATAGCTCACTCGTCCCAGACTGCAATTCTGCTATTCCCAAATAAACTCACTTTACTGCTAACACAGCTGGTATTTTACCTTTACATTAAGAGTTTCTATGTGGAACTGTCTGTATGCATATTAAGCCGAAGAGTTTATACAGGTGTCTCTAACCCAAATACTGTAATTCTCTTTGCTCAGTGGTGACGTAGCACTCTAGCAGTGATGGAGTGGGCTCTTATCATTTGTCACTTGCTCCATTCCGTAGCACAGATGTAAGCACTTCAGCGGCGTTGCCAATTGCCATCACGGGAAGGGACTTTATAAAACAGGGTCCACTGTTTATGTGACTTCAGTCTACACATTCCGTTTCCGGAGCTGCTTAGGTCAGCACCTTGTGCCCCACCAGCTACGGCGAGTTTCTCCATACATTTCTAATATGGTTAGATTACCAGTCATATTCTGTATTCTATGCTGTGACATTCCCACACCCTAAATAATTCAATTTGAATACTTAACGATGTGCTCTTAGGCTGTAAAGAACCCGTGAGTTGTGACAGACGCATGGTGGTGGGTGTGCATCCCCAGAGTATTGCATGCAGAACCTGCCACCCTAACCGTGATCCTTTTGTCATCTCTTGTAGTTTTGCCTTTTCCAGAATGTCCCATAAATGGGGCTATGCAGTGTGTAGTCTTTTCAGACTGATTCTTTCACTTGGCAAAATGCGTGCAAGGTTCACCCATGTCTTGTAGGGGTCAATGGTTCATTTCTTTCTACTGCTGAATGGTAGTGCATGTATAGGTGACTAAAAATAATTTTTCCATTATTCTTCTAGGTTCTAGACCGCTTCTAGTAGTAAAAGATGAACAGGAGAAAACAGAAGCTTAATAACGTGAAATGGCCCTGAAATGGCCCAAGTAATCACTTTAAATACCATCTTCAGCTGAAGACAAAGGTTTTGGGTGGTGAGAAGGCCAGTCAAGGTTATCAGACCAAGGACAGCCCGTAAGAGTAAGGTTGCTATGCAGGGTTAAGTTCAGGCCTTCTCCACTGATAACGAGTTTCTTGAGATTGGGTCACCCTTCCATTTCTGGTGTAGAGAGGGGGTATACTTACAGATGGGGATTTCCCTTATAACTAAATTCTGCTCACTACAGAAAGCTTCTCCTTGGTTTTTAGAGAGTCTCTTTTGCCCTTTCTCTTTTCTCTCTTTTTTTTTTTTTTTAAGATTTTTTATTTATTCATTTGAGAGAGAGAGAGAGAGCACAAGTAGGGGGAGCAGCAGGCAGAGGGAGAAGGAGAAGCAGGCTCCTTGCTGACCTGGGAGCCTGACATGGGGCTTGATCCTAGGACCTGGAGATCAAGACCTGAGCCGAAGGCAGATGCCTAACCATCTGAGCCACCCAGGGCCCCTCTTTTTTTTTTTTTTTTTTTTTAAAGGTGATTTACTTATTTGTTAGAGTGGAGAATGCGGGAGTACAAGCACAGGGCGGGCAGGCAGAGAAGCAGGAGCCCACTGAGCAAGGAGCTCTATGTGTTGCGGGGCTCCATCCCAGAACTCCGGAATCATGACCTGAGCAGAAGGCAGCCAGTCCACCGACTGAGTCCCTCAGGCGCCCCTGTCTGCTGCTGCTTAAAATTAACCAGACCCACCTAACCCTTGTGCTAAGGAGACATACTGTGAGGGGGAGTGTTCTGCTTCTGTCTCATGGACGCGCCACAGTTTGATTACGGACTCATCTGCTGAAGGATATCCTGATTTCTTTAAAATTTTAGCCATTAGGAATAGAGCTGCTGTGCATAGTTGAATGTGAGTTTTTGTTTGGAAACAGTTTTCCAAAGCAGTTACCCAAATAGCTGAAGTGTGATGATGGTTGGATCCTAAGTGAGACTTATTTAGCATTGGGAAAAAAAAATGCCAAACTGCCTTCGCTAACCCTTAAAAATGGAATTGCCGGTTATTTTACCAGGAAGAATGAATTTATTTGGGAGTAGTTGAGAATTTCAGTCCAGGACAAGCAAGCTTAGGTGAAACCACAGACAAGTACGCAGAGCAAAGCAGAGGGTTGTGCTCTTTTACAGAGGAAAGCAGACATTAGGAGGGGCTGTCCTAACCAGCTGTCCTAACCGGGGGCTCAGGTGTAGTGGCTTCTCACTGGCTGAGCTGTTGCCTGGGAGGAGGGAACCTTTCTTCTTCCTTCTGGGGTAAGAACACGGCACAGACTGGGCGAGGTCTAGGTCTTCCTGTTGGGCCTGTGATTGGGGTAAACTTGGTGCATGAGAATCTCCCCGATGGAACCCTCCCAGACTCCGTTTTTGTGAGATTTCCCACGACCAAGTCTCACTTCCCCAGCACCTGTACCTGCGTCCCCCCAGCGAAGGAGAGCTGCTGCCATTCTGCCTCCAACAACTGGTGCTTTTTTTTGTTTTCCTTGAGTTTAGCAGTTAGCCGGTGTGTAGCAATCTGTCATTTCCTGAGGGTTTTTGTATGCTTATTTACTCTCTGTGTATCTTCTCTGGCCAGGTGTCTCCCTAGATTTTTTACCCGTTTTCATTGAGATTGTATGTTTTTGGATCATTGAGTTCTGA